>NC_046162.1:21569600-21814600 GCF_011064425.1 Rattus rattus
TATGGGAGGGTTTGAAGAGAGGAAAGGGAAGGTGGAAATTATGTAATCATATTGTAATCTCAAAAAGTACAAAAATAACTAAAAAATAAAAGGAATAGTAAAAATCCTAAGTATTTAACTGTTGATATAATTTTGATTGTACATGTCTCCTAAAGACCACACTTTAATTTTTTAATTTTTTTCTTTTGTTTGAGGTTCATTTATTTTACTCAAGTGAATACACTGCAGCTGTCTTCAGACATACAAGGAAAGGGCATCAGATTCCATTACAAATGGTTGTGAGTCACCATGTAGTTGTTGGGAACTGAACTCAGGACCTCTGGAAGAAAAGACAGTGCTCTTAACTGCTGAGCCATCTCCAGCGCCACATGTTAATTTTAATTCTCAGGCTGGAGAGATGGCTCAGCGGTTAAGAGCACCTGACTACTCTTCCAGAGGTCCTGAGTTCAATTCCCAGCAACCACATGGTGGCTCACAACCTTCTGTAAAGAGATCTGATGCCCTCCTCTGGTATATCTGAAGACAGCTACAGTGTACTTATATATAATAAATAAATAAATCTAAAAAATAGTTTCAATTTTCTAGTATGAGGTGGACTCTGGATGTGGTGGATACTTTACAAGGTAGAAAAAATTAAGAGAGTTCTGTTAGGTCATTGGAAGTTTGTTCTGTACCAGTTATAGATGGCCCAACCCTTTCTACATATCTTCCTATCTCCTGATTGCTTTGCAATGAACAGACCTTCTCTTCATGAGTATACCACGATGTTCTTGCCCCAAGAATGTGACACAGCTCCATGAACTGAGTCTCCTCAGGCAGGAAACCGGTGTAAACCTTTTCTCTTTTAACTGCATTTGTCTGTGATGTATTATCACAGAGACGAAAAGCTGATAGATACTAGGGCTCGCCTTCTATATCGAGAAGACAGTTCTGTTTGAAGAGAACACACTGTTTCATTAAAAGAACTGAAAAAACCTGCAGATCCCACCTTTAAGTGTGCATGAGACTTTTCAAAGGAAAGACAGCTAAGACTTGGCTATGAAGGGAAAGGCAACAAAATGCAAATAACAACACAACATAGAAGCTGAGAGGTTTATAGTGTTGATATCCAATGTTTTAAAGTTGTAGGTTAAGCAGGATGCCTGGAAGATGCTCCTGATAGGAGTGCACTGCCCCTGTAAGTGCAGCAATAATCAACAAATGAGGCTTATAATTGGTTAGGCCATGGAGCTTGCTACAGGCTAATCTTTTGTACAGTTTGAACGTCATGATATACATCATCTATTGTAGCATGGAATTGTATCCTGAAGTGTATCCTTTAAATAAAACTTCTTATACATGTTTATTAAGTTGGCCTCCTTTTTATTGTAGACAGCAAAGGAAAAGGCTTGCATGGAGGAAACACATCGCTATTACAGTAGACACTGTAACTAGTGGAAAGACAAATTCATGGGCATCAGAGCAGTAGTTACCAGGGACAGGACTGAAAGAGGCTACAGATGAAGAATCATACAGCACTTATCACATTATATAAAATATGGAGACGGAATAATTTATGTTCTTATATAATCATCTTTTGATATACATGTTTATGCATGGCACATGCACAAACATGTACACATTTATTCCTGCATACACACTGGCAAAAATATGCATACACACAAAAGCACATGCACATACGTGCACACACACAAAATTCATAGAAGAAAAGTACATCATGATTTGAATTATTCTGAGTTTCTGGTGGAAGAAGTATTAATTTTTATTCTTTATTTTCTTTTCTCCATGTCCCCTGTGTATATGGTTTATTTTTTTCAATTTCAATTTCTTCTTTGTTCAGCATCTCTTAACAACTTCAAAGGATCTCCATATCAATTTTTTTCTTAGCATTTATTTTCTACTCGTCAGTAAGGGTGATAGATTCATTTTCTTTGTAAGAGTTAAATCTTAGATCCTTTACTTATTACTTGTATGACCTTGGAAAATGAACATATCAGAGACTCTTATTCGTTGTGCATAATTTGGAAATAAAAACTAGGACACACATAGATGTTTTTGATGAGTAAATGAGGTTATTTGTGTAAAGCACTTGGCAGTGTGCCTGGCATACAGTTTATCGATATTAGCTGCAATTATTATTAATTATAATTAGTCAGATGACTCTAAATACGTGCCTGCAACCCTGGTATTTATATTTAACCTGAGCCTTTATCTCCAGCCCTTTTCTGATTATAATATACTTTTACTGCATATTCAACATTTATTGAACTAAACTTACCCTGTTTTTAACTTTTCAAACTAAGATACACTTGCATGTATCCTATTTTTCCTTTGTGTCTATTTTAGTTTATTGGATTAACTACTCCTGATGTATCTTGGCTATTCCTTCCTGTTCATACACAAAGTATCCCCAGGAAACACTCCAAATTGCTGTCAGCTCCTTCAATTATCTCTTTATTTCACTTCCTTGGAATATTCCCCATTGAAATCATTATGAAAGGGGTACGATGATTCGATCTTACCTTGGCTGGATGTAGAATCACCTAGGAGATTGGCAAGGCATAACTGTGGGTGTGTCTGTGACCGCCTTCACATGTAGTTTAACTGAGTAGGGAAACTTACCATGAAGGCTTCAGCACCATCAGACTAGGTGACTGTTTTAAAATAAAATGATATGACAAGAACAATACTCCAACCTTCTCTTTCCATGCAATTTCCATTAATTCCTGAAGTAAATATAACCTTTCTTTCTTCCAAACTACCCACGGTGCTATTCTGACCAAATGAATGGGGGGAACTGACTGTGAGATGAACCTTCCCACACCATGAATAAAAAATAATTAATTTCCTTTGTTTCAGTACTTGGTCGCAGTAATGAGAAAATTAAGTAATACAAATGAAGACCAACCAAGATTCTAAAAGTAGCGACTCTTTTTATCTATACATTTTCTAAGCAATACTATTTATGCTTTTACCAAGTTTCTGCTCAGTCCTCATTCTTGGGCTTCTACTATTCTCATATAACACATTAAATTCTAATAAAATATATTTCCCACACCATCTCTGAACATACCACATATTTCCTTACCTATCAGTCAATGTTTGCACTCTCTTTCTGAAATGTATTCATCAGCACATTTCTGTGTAAAGTAATACATGCCCTTTAAAGGTTATCTCTAATGAAATAACACACATATCAATCTTTCTTTTATTCCGATATTGCCTTACTTAAGAGTTTCTAGCATTTCAGTTATATATTTCTCCTGACAATTCAGTATAACATGGGAGACGGTATATGCTCAGACTTTTTAATCTCTTCTTTGGCTTCAGTAAGTTTAAGGATATTTGGTGAAGATTGAGCTTCTGCTGAGTTCTATACGGACTTCAGTTTATATGAAATGCACTTGATTGATATTCAGACATATATGATTCATGAAAAGGCAGAGGTTGCTTTAAACAAACATCGCAGAAAACTTCTTTCACCTATCCACTCAAGGGTGTTGCCATATGACAGAGAGCATGTTAATTTCACTACGTACTGAAGTTCCAGGAGGTAATATAGTCAAACACTTATTAATCTTATTCCTTACAGTGTTATTCAGGCTGGGTGAAATGGTTCATGCCTTTAATACTAGCATACTAGAGGTAGAGTCAAGTAGGTCTGTCTTGTTTTTAGGTCAGTCTGGTCTATTTGATCTGTAGACCCAGTTCTAGGCCAGAAAGGCCACATTGCAAGACATTGTCTTTAAACAATAAGGGCCACAACTAAACAAAATGGAAAACCACACCAAAATAACAACAAAAATAATTATAAAAAGTATAATTGAAGAACCAACAATTATTTAGGTCAAAAGATCATCCAGTCATATTTTTAATAAAGCTATATAGTGTACCAAATCTCAGTCTCCTTATTGAAAGACAAAAATCTAGGAATAGTACAAAAGAAACAATTATCCAAGGTTTTTGTGGAAAAGAGAAAGTAGCTTAGAGGATCACCACCTTGAGAAGAGGGCCCTTTGTTTGTTGACTGTAGAGGAGGAGTTATATATCATTATGTACAGAAAAACAGGAACACTCATAAAAAAAAAACATGAACTTCCTGGATTCAAGAGTCGGAAGGAAATAATTATGTTGTGGTAGAACTGAAGGCCCACTAGAGAACAGCTCTCACCTTTTAGCAAAGAGAATGTGATCTTCCTCTGGCTAGAGAAGTGGCTTTATTTCCTGACTTTAGTGTTAAGCTTTATAAAAACTTAACTGGATGATCTTTTGACCTAAATAATGGGACAAGTCAGTCACCTGACCAGTGGATCATCCTTCATTTAAGATGACTTTCCATAAGCTATGCTAAAGAGATGGTATGAGTACTTATTTCGTTGATGAGATATTTGACTTTTCCTTCCTATGGTTCCTTTTCTCTGGACACATGCTGTAGAGCCATCATGGGATTTTGTGAGCTCCTGTTTTCTCCTCTCCTATCCTTCTTGTTGAATGCTGGCCAGAGGATAAAGCACTCTCGTGCCTGCCTGACCACCATGATACTGTCCTCAGTGCCAGCTTAACTCAAACAGTAAGGCCTTCTCTTTCTTCTCTTCATCTTCATGCTATAGGCTACTCCCTAGGGGTAAAGCTTGCCTAGCCTTGAATTTTTCTCAAGAACTCTAATCAAAATGGCCTTGAGCTTGCTTTTGAGTCGAATTTTAAGTTCTTTTGCTAACAAGATTAAGAACCCTGAGAGGTGCCTCAATTCTCTAGTTAACACATGAAAACTCCACTGGGATTCCCTTAAATTTTCAGTAACAGTTGTAACCACAGAAAATAAAAGATCACCCTTAGATCTGGAGAGTCAGAAAAGAGAACTCTTTACAAATGTCTTAACATTCTACTGAACACTACATGAGTAGAACTGGTTTTGTAAAGTCCCAGGACAGGCCACCAGAATCTTCATCAGGTTTCTAACACATGCATTGTTATGCCCAAGCAAGTCATTACAGCACTACAAAATCTATGAAAAATAAAATTCGAAGGAATCTATAGGAAGTTTGCTGAATCTAAAACTCTCACACGACACAGCCAATAAGCCCAAAGTATAATCCAACATTAAAGGTTGTAAGAAGTATCAGGGAAGGGTTAAATTAACAAAGAAAGTAGTGAGATTAATCTTCCATCCCCAGATTCATGAATCATACCCAACAGGGGGAAGTGTTCTAAGAATGAAATAAATGAAATGCTAGACTATCTTGAGAGGAAAACTAGGGGTATAAAATAGAATAACCAGGTGAAGAGTCCAAACGTAATGAATAAAATCTAGAACACTAGGTGCATTTTATGTCATACTTGGGGAATTCCAGCAATCCAACAGCTGCAGATATATAAAAATTATCTAGTTTGCATACTACTGACAAATAATTTAAACTTTTATATTACTGTTTAACAATAACAATGAAATTACAAAATATGATTTAAGAAAAAAATTTCAAGACTTATAAGCATACATTATAAACTTTTACACATGCCACTTCACTTAAGAGTTTTAAGAACAAAATTTATCAGTATCCAAAGTAAAAAAAAAAAAAAAAAAAAGACAGTATTGGGCATTGTGTACTACCAGACACCAAGATTTATTTCAATAAAAAGATGCAGCAATTAAAAAGCTACATGATTTTTGCAACAAAATATTATAAATGGTAGCACCATTAAAATATTCAAATTTGGTTGCTAAATTTATTAAAAAGTACTGTTGAACTCGGTGGGAAGTGATGTGCTTCTCACTACATGGTAACAGGGTCTACTGGAAAACTCGTGCATGTTTTAAAAAAGCTTATTATAAATATCATACAAGCACAAGAACAAGCTTTTGAACCACTCTGTGAATTAAACCAAATATATATTCAGAAAATAATTTAGGACACTATTTTTGATATCTGTGGTGTGTATTATCAGAACTAGAAAGTAAAGCTCAGGAAATGTTGACAGAATTCTCATTATTGCCTTTTTATACTTATTTCAAACAGTCATGCTATTATCATAACAAGCAATGTATGTAATACATGTAGCTAACAATGGACTGTAATTGAAATATACCACTGTCTCACAAATGAAGAAGAGACACAGTCAAAAAGAAGGCATGGTTCTAAGTGGAAAATGATACAATGTTCAACAGAGAGAGCCCCATCATTAGCAGCACCACCAAAGACTCCAACTAGAACACAATGGACCACATACACTGGAATCACACGAATGCAACTCTGACAATATCAAATGATAAAAAAAAAAAAAATCTTATCGTAAGAGCTATCATGTTCTTTCAGCACAAATATTTAATGAGCAAAATTCAGTTGCTGGACATGATCAATACATGCATTTTCACTCTTAGTTAAACACATGAATATACACATTGGCAAAGTAGAAATCATATAGAAGGGTGTCCATAGGCAGGTAATTTGCAAAGTTGGTAAAATCTGTTTAAACACAAAATGACTCAACTGTAGCACATTTATCCAATAGAATTCTAAAATTATATAGGGAAAAATGAATTCTTACGCACTATAATTTGAATCTAAAAGAAGCCAAACAAGAGGAACTAACTATATAATTATTTAATGTTCAAAATCATGTCAATCCCGTAAGTGTTGAAAGATGTCAGAGCTCTTGCTTATTTCAAGAGTAGGCGGCCATAAATTCTGCCGAAAAATATGAGGAGGTTTCTGAGCCTTTTTTCCATTTCTTCATGATAGTTAATTTCAAAATGGCATCTACATTTCTAATATTTTTGTCCATCGGTGTTATTTCTGCATGCTATATATCTGTCCCAGGAAGGCTAAGAGAATGACTCCCAGCGGTGTAGTGAGAGATGACTCTGAGATACCACGTGCGTGCTGGGAATGAAACCAAGTCCTCGGGAAGAGCAGCAAATACTCTTAATAACTAAGCTATCTCTCTAACTCCACGATTCCACATTTTTAAAAAAAAATTAGATAGAAGTCAACAGACCTAGTTTGTGCAACTTTAAAAAAAAGTATGCCTCAATAAAATGTTCGTTTACAGAAATACAAAATATACACATACTATTTCCTAGTAGAAATTTCAGAATAAATTTCAATGTTATATTTAAGAAAGAATGTCTCAGTTCCACTTGGGAGAGAGAAGAGAGCAACCACAGCGGGAGGGGTGGAGGGAGAGGGGACAATGATCTGGTATTGGGGGCGGGAGGACTGAAGCCCTGAGGGCCAGCAGAAAGAATGGAAACAAGTGACGTCAGAAGGAAGGAAGTTAGGAAGACCCTCTAGAATGTACCAGAGACCTGGGAAGTGAGAGACTTCAGGACTCAAAGGGGAGGGGGTAGATGAAATGTCCTACAGTGGGGAGAGGAAACTTAATGAATCCACCTCCAGCAGAAAGACAGAGCGTCAAGTGAAGGACGGGGTTGCTATCCCACAGCCAAAGCTCTGACCCTTAATTCTTCCTGTCTGAGAGAAATGCAGGGGTGGAATTGGAGAAGCACCCGAGGAAAAGAAGGTCCAGCGACAGGCCCAAAGTGGGATCCAGCTCAATGGGAGGCCATAAGATCTGACACCATTACTGAGGCTATGGAGCGCTCACACAAAGGGACCTATCATGACTGCTCTCCAAAAGACCCAACAAGCAGCTGAGAGAGTCAGATGCAGATGTGTGCACCCAAGCAATGAACAGAAGCTGCTAATCCTTCTGTTGAATTAGGGGAAAAACTGGAGGAAGCTGAGGAGGAGGGAAACCCTGTAGGAGGACCAGCTGTCTCAACCTGGACCCTTGAGATCTCTCAGACACTGGATCACCAACCAGGCAGCATACACCAGCTGAGATGAGGAACACAGCAGAAGACTTCCGGGTCTGAGTTCAGGCAGGGAAGATGCACCTAACCCTCACTGGAGACTGGAGACTGGAGGCCCCAGAAGTTTAGAGGTCTTGTGGAGTAGGTGGGCTGGGGACATCCTTTGGAGAAGGAGTGGGGGTAGGGAGGAGAGGAGGTATGGGATGTGGAACTGGGGGGAGTGGACCAGAAGGGGAATCAAATCTGGAGTGCAAAAATAAATAAATAAATAAATAAATAAATAAATAAATAAATAAATAAATAGATAGATAGATAAATAGATAAATAGATAAATAGAAAAGAAAGAATGCCTTGCATGGCCAGATAGCTGTGGAAAGACTCTCCTTTAAGATTCTATAGATTAATAAAATAAGAATAATAAAAGCATTGATATTAGACTGTTTCTGAAAACCTAATTTTTTTCTGCCTCTGCTCATTTTAGACCATTTAGGTTCCTCTTAAGCACATGGCGATTCAAGACTAATATGCAGTCCTGATATTTGAAAATCTGAGACGTTTCAAGGGTGCTTTCTGAACCAATGATACAAAATATGAGACTTTAGAATGGATACTAGAGTATTTTTATCCTCTCTCATAGAAGAAGTGGTCTCTTCGAGGGAAACATTCAATATGCATCCATTGTTTGATAGGAACATGATGGCATTGATAACTGTATTGTTCTCTGACTTTGAAATTAGGGAAAGGAGACTCTCATTTTTTTTCTGAGTGACATTTCACACATACAGTGTCATTAGAGTTTTCTTCATTCAATAAAATCTGTGCTCTGACTTCTGCCTTTTGTACGTTTCCTTATGCATCTATCGTATTGTGATAAAATCAATCCATCACTCCATCTTTCTCCCATTTCTGTCACACTCTCTTTCCCAGCTAGTATCCCGCTGATGCTCACATCTTTCTCTGTGTGTGCAGATTTTGTGCAGGAAAACACAGCTGCATTGTACTCACGATTACTTAGTCATGTCGTACTCAGAAAAGAGTTTCGTATAGGGATCTTCCCCCAACCTTCGTCTCTGAATTTGTTCTGGCCCTAACACTGTGTTCTTTCCTCTCTGCAGGAGAAACGCACTTACACATTGTGGTGCAATATCCATGACTAACTGTCCTCAGCTCAATGGCCGAACTAGTGTGCCTTAGGAACATGGAATATAATCTAAACTCAGGACCTTTTCAACTCAGGTCGTAGACGAATTTATAACTCCATCATAAGGAGAGGGATATTTGTATATGTAGTATGTGTATATACATGCTTGCAGATACATGTTTCTGTGTAAATGCATGAAATCTCAGTAGGCCCTCTTTTGTACAGATTATACCATTTTACCAAAAGATTTTAAAACACAAATGGAAAAGCACAAGAATAAATACAGTCAAATATGGCTTATCTCTCGCCAACGAAGGTGGCCTTGTTCAATCTGCGCCCTCATTGTTTAATTCTTGTATCCACGAAGAGCCCTTAAATCCTGACCTTGGGACATAAATCATTCCGGCTTCAAATTTATTTTCATTTCTTTCCCTGATTTCCAAAACCAAGCTAATTAGGCTAACACTGAGACTACCTCCAGCTAGGAATGACTGGTTAGACTCCTGGAGTATATTATTACTACATTTGTGATGCATTTTATAATAAGAAAAATAAATAGCAAAATCATATGATTATTTCTGTAATTTAGCTTACATTTTCTAAAACCGGTAATAACTAGTGTAATTTAGATCTCATAAAAGAAACAGAGATGCTCCAGTGAATCTAAAATCAAAGCCCATGAAAACCTTTCATACACAATATAAACAGACATGTTTAATATAAGCATCTGCCAATCTAATCTGATAATTTTGCTCATGTTGTATTTTTTGCCCATTTGGCATGTTTTTATGCAGCATTTTATATACAACACTGTATCAGCATATATTGGGGGTGTACAAACAGCTGTGTCCTATTATAAAATTTACAGGAAAAAAAAAGTTTGACAAAGAAAATCGCTTCCTAATGAAATCTGTAGGGAAAATTCCGAGCTGTGAAACCTGTTGACCTATTTTCCATAGGACTCCACAAGGCATTGTCTTGGAAGTCGCCTGTTGGCTACCGTGTTGGTTTCCCCTTACATAGATCTGTAGGTGTATTCTAAGGCAGAAATTACCCATTTGCTTCACAAATGAGCTCGGAGGAATTTCCAAGTCGACTCTTTGAAGCCACAGAGAAAAGCAGCGTTGCACATGGCTCCCCACTCCAAAATAAGTTGTTTTTTTTTTTTGTTGTTGTTGTTGTCGTTGTTTTTTTTCTCTTTTCTCCCCCCCAATCCAAAAGTTGTGATTAGTGGGAAGCAGAGTAAACAGTGATGGAGAGAGACAATGTACAATCAAAAGCGTGCATGAGATGAGCAGCTGCCAGCGGTTAGCATAGCTTATGCACGCTGTTCTCCCTCCACACTACTGCGGACGCTCTTGGGGGAAAGAATGGGGGAGATTAGATAGTGGGTAAAGACTATGGGTCATGGCCTTGCTATACAAAGTGCTTCCTCCCTCCACTCGTGAGTGCTATTTCCATAGTTCCATATGCCAGTGGGCAGAGCTTTCCCATGCAAATATCCTGCGGTCCTGTGACAGACCATTGAGCCAGGTACACTCAGCAAGAAGCTAGAAGTATCGCCCCACGCACATCTCGGTGGGCTTTAGAAGTCCATTGTCTTGAAATGCTTCGCGCATGGGACAAAGGTGAGGAGGCTGGCCTTCCCTTGGAAATTTCTCCAAATAGGAGTTTCTTTCTGCGTTTAATTCCCGTCTTAAGCTCTTTATTCTGATTCAAGTGTCATTTTTTTCCCCCTGCTTTCAGTTGAAGGACCATGTCAGCACATGAGAAAAGTCAGGCACATCATGCTTATGCTATCTTCCATCGGTATCTAAATTGTCTGAGGTTAGTAACTGCATGTGAAGGCTTGAAGCCCCAGTGTAGGAGAATACCAGGGCGGGGAGGCAGGAGTGGGTAGGTGGGTGGGCAGGGGACGACCCTAAGAGAAGCAGGGGGAGGAAGGATGGGATAAGGGGGTGTCTGGAGGGGAAACTGGGAAAGGAAATAACATTTGAAATGTAAATAAATAAAATATCCAATATAAAA
Source organism: Rattus rattus (assembly GCF_011064425.1). Taxonomy (NCBI): domain Eukaryota; kingdom Metazoa; phylum Chordata; class Mammalia; order Rodentia; family Muridae; genus Rattus; species Rattus rattus. Next base: position 21,580,580 of record NC_046162.1, read on the forward strand.
AAATAAAGAGATTCTGTAAAAAAAAAAAAAGAAAGAAAGAAAAGAAAGAAACTTCACCCACAGGGTTCTGATACCTTACAGCTTTTGTGTCATGGATATATAAGGGTGTAACTGTCTAATATCTTTCTGTTAGGGACCATGCACCAGTGTTTTGCCCAAGAGGACTGAACTGATATTATTCATGCAAAAATGACAGCTCTCATATTAAAGGGAACAAATGCACTGGAATCCTTTCTGAGTGACCATGGCCCAATAATACAGATAAATTATCTTAAATTCCATATTCTTTTGTGGAGCAGTTTTATGAGGTTTTTCTAGCTTTGTGGAGCAAGAGGTCAGAGAGGTTGGTAGAGAGAGATGGGGCAAGCTTTTTTATAGGTAGCCTAAGATGATGGTGTTGTTATAGCTTTTGATTTCTGGAAGCTAACTGACAGCTAAGTTAATAGATTCTTTTCTATTTTTATTTTTTTGTTAATCATTCCATTTGTTTAAATCTCAAATGATACTCCACTTCCCAGTTACCCCTTCCACCAGTGTCCCATCCCATGATATCCCACTTCCTGGTTTCTCCTCCACCCATCCCACATCTGCCCTCTGCTCTCCTCGCCTGTATGAGAGTATTCCTGCCCCACTGCTACAGCATCTCCCTATGCTGGGGCATTCTAAAAGTTTTGTTTTTTTGTTTTCGTTTTGTTTGCTTGTTTTAATCTGTTAGGCACAGTATGCTGGTTACAGCACAGAGGTAGATAAGGAAAGGCTGTGGCAGACGGTTGGTAACAGCCCCAAATAAGGTAACTAGCATTTTGACCTGCAACATCCCAATCTCCCCCACCGTCCTGAAATTTCACTTAATTGGTCTGTGCAGACATAGCTTTTTTCAATGTTTCTTCACAATACAATGGCTTTTACTTTTAGTTTGATCACTGTGAAACCACAGTACTTATGTATCTACTTATCAATTATCTATGTAAATCTAGCTCTTTCTACCTCCTTCTGCCCCTCTTTTATTATTTATGCTATTTCGGAATAAGGTTTCATATTGGCTAGGTTGGCACTCCAGGTTTCTTCTGCCTTCTCTTCTTTATAACTGTATGCCACCATGACTGGCTGAATTCAATCTATTGGTTTTGTTTGTTTGCTTTCTCCTCAAAGGGAGCAGAGTAACTTATTATGGACCAAATACAAATGACCATAGTCTGGAACACAGCTTCGGGTGCCATGAACAAGAGGACCCACCATGGAAGCAATGCCACAGTAATATTTTATATCTCCCTCTCATTGCCACATATCCTCACAGCAATCCCTACCTCCTTGTCGCATGAAATTGTTAAGACAGATGTGTTGCAAATGTGAGTGGAATAATTGCAGCAAATCTGTGATCACCAAACAGGAGTAGAACCTATTACAAGTTATTAATTGACTAGAATTAACTAAGGATTAGAGAGAATAGGTAAGCAGATATCTTCCTACCATCTCTCATGATGGGGATGCTATGAACAAAAGCAAAGAGTAGACTGGCATTTTAGCATGCTTGCTAGCTTTCAAGAGGTACATATGATCAGTGCTCTAAACTAGCATGCCCCTAGATTGGTGTGTGTCCATTATGAAAAGGCATGGAGAACATGCATTGCTTTAATGGGAACCATTTAGAGTTTATCGTCACCACTGGGAAGGCCAGACGACTGGTGTGCTTTAGAGAAATCCAATGACTGGATATAATGACTAGTAACCTTCACACCACATTGTGTTTGCCGATGTCTAAAATTCTCACAGCTGAGAAGATCAAGCACAAGTTGTGATTTTCATATAATAAATTAAAATCTCATCTCAGCAACCCCCATAGAAAAATAACAGCTGCTGTGAGAACCATTGTCATGCAGATCTGGCTCTGTGCCAGGTAGTTTCCTAAACATTTTGCCTTCATGCAAGAAAATAAAAAGGTATTTTGTGTTGTATGGGAAAAAGAGAGAGAGATTATCTTTTGCAAAGTAAACCAAAAAAAGCGAAAATAAATGCAAACAAAATCTATCTTAAAGAATCAAAGTCTGTAACACGCACAAGCACACACACACCACACACAGACACACATCTGTGTGCACAAATACATATACACATACACTGATGAGTGGTTTTAATTGGACTTAAGGCCTCTTGCCCAGTTGAAACCCAAACCTGGTACCAATATTGGATAAAGAACCTACTGTTAGACTGATCATAGACCCTCGAAGAGAATTTCCTAATAGTATTCTCCTGAATGGACTGAGAACAGAACCCCCATTGAAGGAATCAGAGAAAAAACTGGAAGAGCTTGAAGGGGCTTGAGACCCCATATGAACAACAATGCCAAGCAACCAGAGCTTCCAGCCACTACCCAAAGGCTATACATGGACTGACCCTGGACTCTGACCTCATAGGTAGCAATGAATATCCTAGTAAGGGCACCAGTGGAAGGGGAAGCCCTTGGTCCTGCTAAGACTGAACCCCCAGTGAATGTGATTGTTGGGGGGAGGGCGGTAATGGGGGAAGGATGGGGAGGGGAACACCCATACAGAAGGGCGTCCCAGACAGGAGGGTTAGAGGGATGTTGGCCCGGAAACTGGGAAAGGGAATAACATTCGAAATGTAAATAAGAATTACTCAAGTTAATAAAAAAAAAAGAAGCTTTTAATGGTTTATCATTATAACCACAGATCGGTGCATATCTAATCACTCTGTAGAGACATGTCTGTTTGCAGTAGATAATAATCAGCACAGAGACACACAAATGAAAAGTGCAAAGACTGAAAAAGTGCAGAATAGTCAGCTATCCAGTCGCCAAGGGGCCTGTGTGTGCTGAACTTCCGCTACAAAGGTTCAGGAATCACCGTGGAAGTGGGAGCAAAGACAAAACTCACAGCAAAGGAGAGTGCTTCCTGTTCTTGCAAGGAAACTGCCCTGTGAACTCTCAACACACTTGAGATCATGCATGTCTTCTGCTCAAGGTCAAACCCGATAAAATCCAAGCATGGGGAGCCTAGTTTGGCTGGAAGGCTCAGCCCTAACTCTGTTGGTAGCCCCTAATCATATCGATCACGCTTGAGTGGAAGTACATACATCCAAGAATATTTGTGCAGCGTCAATTACATTAATGTGTACAAAGGACACGGATTGGATGGGAAGAGACAGGGAGATCCGGAAAGTTTCGAGAGTGAGGGCTGAGTTTGATCACAGTAAGTTTATGAAGTCTCAAAGGGCTAATAAGCCAACTTTAGGAAAATGAATGGAGCCAAGTATCCCGGTGCGTGGTTTTACTCTCAGCACTCAGGAAGCAGAAACAGTTGGACATCTGCAACTCTGAGGTCAGTGTGGTCTACAGAGTGAGCCCCGAGACAGTCAGGGCTAAGTAGAGAAACCCTGTTTCAAAAAGCTAAAAAACAAAACCAAAGAATGTGAATGTAAAAGTCAAAGAATACACATAATTTCTCAGCAATTATGTGGGACAGTGTTGTCAGCACAATGGAGTGAGCACAAATTGGCTCTTTTCTTCTCTTCTGATGAGGGTTATGATCCGGCACACGGGAAAACAATGACAGCCACAAGATCTTGGTCTATTCTACTGCAGGATTTCCTGGGAGAGAAGGCAGCCACAAACAAGCCTGGGTAAATGACTACACCCAACTGACACAGATACCCGCTATGGGAATCATTTAGCAACATATCAAAGACAAAGAGAGTAACAGTGAGACATAAATGACATCTCTTTTTCTTATTCTGTAATTTTCTTGGCTGAGGCAACAAGAAGAAATTGCTTTGTATTGTAGTTTTCTCATGTGACAGCTGGTGCCTCAGAAAGCTCTTTATTGACTGGGTTAATATACACTGATGGGTTCAGGTGTCTACAGGGTTGTAAGTCTCATAGAGCATTGATTTTTGCCAGGATCATGAGTCAACTCAAAGGCAACCAGTAAGTCAAAGAAAACCAGTTTCTAGCTCTGAAAAGAAATCCAACAGGGTCAGTTACCAGGATTTTGTCAGTTGGTCAAGAATACTTCTTCGCCATTGTGGTGGCTTGAATGAGAATTGCAACAATTTATTGTTTTGTATTGTTGTTAATATTTAGTCCCTAGCTGTGGGAGTCACTGAGTATGATTCGTGGGTATGTACCAGGGCTGGGACTAGAGGTTTCAAACGCCCACTCCCAGTTAGTTCTCTGCCTCACGGTTATGGATCAAACATAAGGTGTCAGCTGTTTGCTGCATGCCTATCTGCCTGCTGCTATGTGTCCCTGCCATGTTAACCTGGGATAAGCACAGTTCCATGGACTAAGCCTTTGGGACTGTGAGCTCCCAAGTAGATGCTTTCTCCTATATATTGATTTGGTCTTGGATCTTAGCCCAGCAATGGCACAGTAATTAAAAAAGTAATCATCCACAAACCACATGAAGCTCAAGAAGGACGACCAAAGTGCAGATGCTTCACTCCTTCTTAAAAGGGGGAACAAACATACTCATAGGAGGGGATATGGAGGCAAAGTTTGGAGCAGAGACTAAAGGAACGGCAATTCAGAACCTGCCCCACATGTGTCCTGTATATATACAATCACCAAAACTAGATAAGATGGATGAGGCTAAGAAGTGCATGCTGACAGGAGCCGGATATAGATGTCTCCTAAGAGACACAGCCAGAGCATGTCAAATACAGAGGCAAATGCTATCAGCAAACCATTGAACTGAGAATGGAATCCCGGTTGGAGGAATTAGAGAAAGGATTGAAAGAACTGAAGGGACTTGTAATCCCATAAGAACAGCAATGACAACCAACCAGAGCTCCGAGGGACTAAACCACTATCCAAAGACTATACATGGACTGACCCATGGCTCCAGCTGCATATGTAGGAGAGGATGGCCTTGTTGGGCACCAGTGGAAGGAGAAACCCTTGGTTCTGGCAAGCTTGGATCCCCCAGTGTAGGGGATTAGAGGGGTCAATGTGGAGGGGAAACCCTTATAGAAGAAGGGGAGAGGGATAAGATAGGGGGCTTATGTCTGGGAAACTGGGAAAGGGGATAACATTTGAAAGGTAAATAAATAATATCCAATAAAAGAACAAAAGAAAGTTATCATCTGCTACATATCTGTGTATCACCTTCCATGCCCTTTAAATGTATTATCTTCTAGTTTCTATAGAACGGCAATGCTGAGCAAGCCATTCACTGGCTTCATTTTCATATATGAACAAACAGACTTAGAGACTATGTCTCTTTATGGTAAGTAGAATTTCAAATAATAAACATAAAACTCTTTGGATTACAAAAAAAAATCCCATTTTCTCCTTATTGTCCAGATAGATATTCCTAAAAACCACACCACTATTGCCAAGGAAAAGTGAGTGAATCTTGGGAGAAAAAAAAGAGTTTCAGTATGAAAACACTAGAAACAGTCACAACTATAGAAGAGGATGCTACTAGTAGTTATGTTTTCATAAACTTTTGCTTCTTATTAAAAAAATCCCCAAAGTTGTGCCCATGACAAGCCCTCTTAAGAATGACTATCTTGGTCCTGAAAAAGGAAGTATAATTAATTTTTATATCCAAGCTTCAAGTTACAGTGAACGTAAGAACACTTTGGGAAAAAAGGGAAAAAGAACATCTATAAAAGGAGGTTGTCCACCATGTTAAATTGTGTTTGCTTTTTGTGGAGAAAGAGAACGTATTGATATATACGAATCCAAAGAGTTCTTTTTCTCATAGACTATTTTTCTGATTTTTTTTTTAGCCAAATTGTAATGTCAGAGAAATGCTCCAAATTTCATAACCATTATTATGACTCAGGAGCATTAGGAACTACTTAAAGCAGAGCTTGCTTGAGGCACAGTTCCGAAGTAAGTGGGATTTTTCTTCTCAGTCCTTGGTGCTCTTTCCCTATAGACAGTGGCACCCCCCACATTCAGACACTTCCTGATGGCGCACCTGTGTTGTATTTTATTAAATATCGCCAGCCATTTGCACAATAGTGTGAATGTGTTGTAATTAGCGTAACTCGTACGAAAGCTCATTTTTAAACCCATGAAATAAAATGGTGTTAAAGAAAATCTTAGTAAGTCTAGGTGCTTAGAAGAGGACAACGGAGCTCAGGATGACATCGTTCCTGAGTGGTTCCGATGTTTCCTGAAATGCCAGTCAGTGAGCAATCACTGAGAGAGATGGTAACAGTGAGAACTGAAAATGCAGCTTTCCCTACAAAGAAGCGTTGCCTTTAATAACGTGGAGCACAAATGCAGGGAAGTAGCTCGCTGGCCATCCTTCCACTCTGACCATCTCAGCTCATCAGAGCATTACAAACTCAGGAAGGTCAGAGCGTCACACCACCTCCTGTCATGGCTTTCTGTGCCCACTCTTGGAACTTTCTGAAACAATCCATCTCTTCCTTCCCGAAGACTAGTTTCTACCTCAAAGGCATCATCTCATGCCTCATCCTGGTTTCTTGTCCATTATACAACTGTTCTCACAAAGGTGTCTATTTCTTAATTTTTTTTCAATTAATTACCAGGGTTGGCTCTAATATATTGAGTATTAACGGGGCTGGCACATGTGCACACACATGCCCATGCATATACACGTGCACATGTATAAACACACAAATTACTATTAATTTAATATGTAGACCCCTTGGATTCTTTTTTTAATTTTTTTCTTTATTTTTACACTCCAGATTATATTTCCTTCCGTGTCCACCCTCTGACAGTTCCACATCCCATACGTCCTCCCTGCACCCCCATATCTACATGAGGATGTCCCCACCCCACCTACTCCTCCCACCCCACCTGACCGCTAAACTTCCTGGGTCCTCCAGTCTCTTGAGTTAGGTGCATCTTCTCTGACTGAACCCAGACACTGGAGTCTTCTGTTATTGGGGGCCTCAGCTCAGCTGGTGTATGCTGCCTGGTTGGTGGAATCTCAGACCCAAAGTGTCATGCATAATATGTTCTCACTAATAAGTGGATATTAGATTTAAAAAAAGTACAAGATATCCAAGATACCCAAGATACAGTCCATAGAATTCAAAAAGGTCAACAAGCCAAAGGATCCAAGTGAGGATGCCTCAGTACCACTTGGGAGGGAGAAGAAAGCAAACACAAGGATGGAAGGAGGAACAGGAGAGAAGAAAGGGGCCGGGGGTCGGTGGAGAGGGGAACATGATTTGGTACTGAGTGGGGAAAAAGGACTGAAAGCCTTGAGGGCCAGCAGAAAGAATAAAAACAGGCGACCTCTGGAGGAAGGAGGTTGAGAGGACCCTGCAGAATGTACCTGAGACCTGGGAAGTGAGAAACTCTCAAGACTCAAAGGGGGAACCCTAGATAAAATGCCCTAAAGTGGAGAGAGGGAAATTGCTGGGCCCAGCAGAAAGACAGGGCATTAAGTGAGTGATGGGAGCTGCTATCCCACAGTCAAAACTCTGACCCATAATTGTTCCTGACTGAAAGAACTGCAGGGATGGAAATAGAGAAGAGCCTGAGGAAAATAAGCTCCAGCAACAGGCCCAAAGGGGGATCCAGCTCAAGGGGAGGCCCCAAGACCTGATACCATTACTGAGGCTATGGAGCGCTCACAAAAAGGGACATGATAGTCATGACTGCCCTCCAAAAGACCCAACAAGCAGCTGAAAGAGTCAGATGCAGATATGTGCACCCAACCAATGATCAGAAGCTACTGACCCCTGTGGTTGAATAAGGGAAAAGCTGGAGGAAGCTGAGGAGGAGGGCAACCCTGTAGGAGGACCAGCAGTCTCAATTAACCTGGACCCCCAGATCTCTCAGACACCGGATCACTTTGGATTCTTAAGTCCCCTTTAGTTTTTAAGTCAAATAGAACATAGCTTGACTTAATTCTATGCTTCACACCACAGACACATGACAGATACAGTTACAGGAGATATGACCCTTCTAACTTCATGCCAACAACAAATACCTCAAAGATAATATGTGTATCAGACAAACACGTCGACAATTACAGTTGCGAGAGCTGTAGCAAGTAAATATCTTCTGGGGGCAGGGCAGCATTAAACAGTATAAAAGGATATGACCTTTGCCTCCAACCATGAGGCTGCTACTTTATAATTATCCCGATTTGAAGTTTTATATGTCTCTATGTCTTTGTTTTGATTTTCATTTGTGGGTTTTTTGGAGGGTTTTTTCCTGTCTTTTTACTTATTAAAAGAGGAAAAACAGGAGAGGGGATGTAAAGTTCAATGGGTCAGAAGGTGGGAGGAGTTGAAAGAGGTGATCAACATACATTGTATAAAATTCTGATATAAACAAGTAAAACAACATAACCAAAATAGAAACATCCCAATCCCATTAGCCCTGAACCTTTATTGAAAGAGTCTCTAGCATTCTGTTTCTTCCAGCAGATCTGTTGGCTCCCTCTTCCATAACCTCAAAATACCGGGGGGTTTTGATCTATGCCTGAAAGAATGTTCAGATTAAAATTCTTAAGCAGTTACAGAAAATAGAGTGCATCTTTCTTTTCAATACAAATAGGACAAAAAGCAGCTCTGTGCATGCAGATGCTCCTCTCTTTCTTGGTCTAACAGTTCAGATCCATGGCCATCTCCCTTTGATCTTCCTCGAGGTCTTATTATCACTTTGAACCAGCATGCCACACACTCTGGGTACCAGCTTATTAAATACAGGTTATTGTTGAAAGAAAGTTCCAGCTGAGACCAACCTGATTCATGTATGGTCCTCGTTGTTTACTAAGAATACGCTTTACTTGAAAATATTGAAAGACAGCTTTCTTTTGAAAGAAGTTTTAACTTCTTTTTATATTGAAAACTCTCCTTGAAGTAAAATTTATACACCCGATTTCCCAACTGGTTTAATGTCAATATTTTTGTACTTGAAGTCATCAGTGACTTGGTTAAATACTTATCCTAATATTTCATTAACTAATACCACCATTATTTTCCTTAAAACCTGAGATTGAATAACATAGGTGCTATTTAATGAATGGCATTAAGGAAATGCTAATACAGCTTGCCACCATCCTTCAAAACTTAACTGCAATATTTCTACTTTTTCTTTGCTTTTGGCAAAGTCTCCCAATATACTCCTTCCAGTTTCCTTCAAATTGATGGTCATTTATTTTACTAATTGTTTTTACATTCATATATACATATATATATGAATTTATACATATACTGGAAAAGATATTGATATAATCTAAATAATAAGAAAATAATAATATATGAAAAGGAAACATATCTTTTTGCAAAAAGTAAAATGCAGACAAGGCACACATAATTAAAACTCATACTTTTGATATCATACGCCATATACAAAGAGAGACTCAGATTTATGCACACACACTAACACATTTTTCATTATGGAGTCAAACAGACACTCTTTTTCTTTTGACTTTCCATTCACTTTATCCTTTCTAACCCTTCATTATTTTCTATGTTTTGAAAATATCTGTATTTTCTGTAATATAAATATTTATATTTTTTTATATTCTACCCATGCTTTACCTTCCCCAATAAAAACATACAAAGAAAAATCACAAGAAACACGCACAGATTTAAAAGGACCCAGTGGGAATGAGATTAGCTGAAATGCCCCACAATGCGATGAGAGAGCCTGTAGAGATCATATCCAGAGCTTAGGCAAGGCCCCTGATTGGAGGATGGGGCCACCCACTCATCTCCAAATTTTTAACCCGAATTTCTCATGTCTAAAGGAAATATGGGGACAAAGTGTGGAGTAGAGACTGAAGGAAAGGCCATCCAGAGACTTCCCTACCTGGGGTCCATCCCATATATCGACATCAAACTCAGATACTATTGTGGATGCCAAGAAGTTCTTGCTGACAGGAGCCTGATATAGCTGTCTACTGAGAGGCTCTGCCAGAGCCTGACAAATACAGAGACAGATGCTTGCAGTCAACCATTGGACTGAACACAAGGACCCCAATGGAGGAGTTAGAGAAAAGGCTGAAGGGGCTGAAGGAGTTTGCATGGGTTCAGTTGCATATGCAGCAGAGGATGGCCTTATCTGGCATCAATGGGAGCACAGGCCCTTGGTCTTGTGAAGGCTCGATGCCCTAGTGTAGGGGAATGCCAGGGAAGTCACAAGGGAGTGTGTGGGTGGAGGAGGAAGCACCCTAATAGAAGCAGGGGGAGAGGAATGAGAAAGCAGGTTTGCAGAGAGGAAACCAGAAAAGGGGACATTTGAAATGTAAATAAACAAAATATCCAATAAAAAAGAAAAAAGTACAGGGAAATAAAACATAAAATACCATAAAACCACATAATCAGAAAGACTAATATATCGGCAAATGACAATTCAGCTAAAAAACAAATGTCCCTATAAAACAATATGAAATAAAAATTTTACAAAAATATGACTGAGTTTATTTTGTGTTGGCCATCTACTGCTAGTCATGGGACTTGCCTTTAGGTGGTATTTATATATCCAATGAGCTTTCAGTGGAGGAACTTAATTTGTGTTTTGCAAGCAGTAATCCGTTGAAGATAGCTTCTTAGTTAGGAATGGGAGCTCACATTTCAGAGTCTGTAATGTTGGGTTGATAATATGCATTTTGGAAGACACTTGGTGGATTCTAAAGGACTGCCAGAGAGGCTGATATTGAGAAGGTTCAATAAGCGTATCATTTTGAGTCATTATCTAACATTAATAAAATGAGCCCTTCCAGCTAGTCACTCTACTTTTGTCTGTGAGAAATGCCACTACAGAAGACTGTTCCATATAATCTAAATATCCGTACCTCTACCTTCTTTTGGCTGGTCAGTGTCTTACCACATGAGAATACCCAAGCAATTAATATTAGTATACGCTTCAGGAAATCTCACAGGGCCCCTAGCTGGATCAAGTTTATGTACTTTGCCCAGGCTGTCTGCTCTCTTTAGATCCCCATTTCAAAGTTTGCTGTCATCATGATAGTCATTATTTAAAATCAAACACAGTTTAAACATGTCAAAATAGTCTATAATGGTTCTTGTTTGAATAGGCTATAGCTTTGTATTTTATCGGTTTAATAAATAATTCTACTTCCAAAGATCATCAGAGAAATATGACCTATGTATAGCTGCAAAACTGCAGCTGTATGAATTAACAGTTATATACTTAATTTTTCTAGGTATCCCTCCAAATTTGTTACTTAAACAACCTTATCAATAAATTTTGATGGCCAAATGTCACTATATTATTCACCAACAGAAGCCCTTGAGTTAAATCACATGATCTATATGTCGAAACAAGCATTTATTAAACTTTTCCTGTGTCTATCCTGTGTTAACTTACTGTAGTCTGAAAAACTCAACAGAAAATTGTATGCCTAAAACTCTGAGGATCGGTTTCTGTTTCTTATAGAGCCTGGTACAAGGCAAACCAGGCTCCTTTAAAACCTCTGCGTGATTCATTAGTGATGGAACAAATCTAATTCTCTCTGTCTCTGTCTCTGACTCTCTCTGTCTCTCTCTCTCTCTCTGTCTCTCTCTGTCTCTGTCTTGCAGTCTCTCTGTCTCTCTTTCTCTCTCATTCAACCACTTAATTTTTTGTACTATATTTTTTATTCCCCAAATGTATAGCATTCATCTACATTCCAACTATATCTTTACGTATTAAAAGACTATTCTCAAAAGAATTGCCTTCAAAGTATTTAAAAAAATATACTAAAGGAACAGTGTCTAGATTTTAAAATGGGGAGTAACTGTTGATCTGTTAACTGTTTACCAGTTAAAATCAATACTTATGTACTGATTATTATTGTGTTTGTATGCAAAGATGCTATGTATGGATGCTTGTGGGGAACATATTCCACCTCACACAGAGGTGAGGACAACTCTGTGACACCATTCTTTGCTTTTACAATTATGTGAATTTTAGGATTTAAATTCAAGTTAGCTTTCAAGGCAAGCACCTATACACGCTGAGTCCTTCCCCTGGTCCACATATGGTCAAATTTTCAATACCTTACAGGGGCATTCAGAGACAAAGCAATCTATCTTCATGAAACTTCTAAATAACATTGAAAGCTCATCTCTATAAGATACACATTGCGACTCTAAGCAGAAGGAACAGGTTGTACATGACTTTGCATGTATAGATATTTACAAATAATGATGACAAAAAGGTGGTGAATTGGAGAGGTGGTAGGAGGGACATAAGACAGGTAGGAAGGAAGAAAGAAAAGGGTGAAATGATTTAATTATGCTTTTATTAAAATTAAGAATTAAATGTATGATTCAAGATTTCCAATATTTCAAACACTACTCGACACCAGTGTTAAGCTGTTAATCTGAGGAAGATTCTGTTGCTGAGATTTCATACTTGCGAGGAAATAGAAAAGAATTACTGTTCCCACCGGCCCTCTCATGATTTCATTTAAGGCTCTCCTCCTTCACATAGGACAATTATGGGATAGATATCAACAATATATATTTTTAATTTTTTCCCTTTGGTTTTCAAGACTGGGTTTTTCTGGGTAATAGCCTAGCTCTCCTAGAATTGATTTGTAAACCTAGTTAGCCTTGAATTCACATAGATCCACCTGTGTCTGCATCCCTAGTGCTGGGATTTAAGGCATGAGCCACCAGAGATTAACATGATTGTTATGATTATTATAATTATGATTATTATTATCAATCAGCTGTTTTATATATTTATAGTTTAAATATTGCCCCCTTTCCTGGTCTCCCCTCCAGAAATACCCCATTCCATCCCTCTCCCCATTTCCATCCCCCTCTCCCTTTTCTCTAAGAGGGTGCACCCCCACCCACATGCCAACTCCTGCTTCACCCATCTAGCATTCACCTTCATTATGGCAACAAGTCTCCACAGGACCTAGGGCCTCCTCTCCCATTGATGCCAGATAAAGCAGTCCTCTGCTACATTTGCACTTAGAGCCATGGGGGTCCGGTTAGTTGACTTCACTGTTCTTCCTATGAAACTGCAAACCTCTTCCTTTCTTTCAGTCATTCCCTTAACTCTTCCACTGTGGTCCTGAGCTAAGTCCAATGGGTAGCTGTTTGTATCTGCACATGTATTCGTCAGATGGTGGAGCCTTTCAGAGAACAGCCACACTAGACCCAGTCTGGGAGCTCTTGGCATCAGCAAGAGTGATGAGGTTTGCTGTCTGCAGATGGAGTGATCCCAAGGTGGGGCGGTCTCTGGATGGCCTTTCCTCTGTCTCTGCCCCAATATTTTGTTCCTGCATTTCTTTTAGGCAGGAACAATTCTGAGTTAAAACATTGAGATGGGTGGGTGGCCCAATCCCATAATTGGGGGCCATCTATTGGAGGTGGTCTCTTCAGGTTCTATCTATCCTCTGTTGGGTATGTTGGTTAGTGACATCCCTGTTGGGTCCTGGGAACCTTTCTCTTCCCAAGTGCCAGGGACTGTCAAGTGGTTCCCCCCTATTCCCCACACCCCATTGCTATATATTTCTCCTGACCCTCTGGACGTCTGTCCTGCCTCTTCCCATACATTATCCTCCCCCCCAACCCCCTTTCCCTCCTCTCCTCACTCCCTCCCAGGTCCCTCCCTCCTTCTATCTCCTGTGATTATTTTGTTCCCCTTATAAGTAGGATTGAAACAACCACACTTTGGTCTTCTTTCTTATTATGCTTCATGTGATTTGTGAGTTGTATCATGGGTATTCTGAGATTTTGGGCTAGTATCCTCTTATCAGTGAGTACAAACTATGTGTGTCCTTTGGGTCTGGGTTACCTCACTCAGGATATTTTGCCTGAAAAGTTGATTAAGTCATCATTTTTATTAGCTGAGAAGTACTCCATTATGTAAATATACTATATTTTCTCTACTCATTCTTCTACTTGGGTTGTCTCCCTTTTCCTATTATTTAAAAAAAATGCTCTTATGAACATAGTGGAATATGTCTTCTTGTTATATGTTGGAGCATCTTTTGGATACATGCCCAGTAGAGGTATAGCTGGGTTTAAAGTAGAACTATTTCCAGTTTTCTGAGGAACTACCAGATTGTTTTCCAAAGGACTAACTTGCAATCCCACTAACAATGGAGGAGTATTCCTCTTTTTCTAAATCCTCACCAGCATCTGCTGTTGGCTCAATTTTTGGTCTTAGCCATTCTGATTGGTTTGAGGTGCAATCTCAGGGTTGTTTTGATATGCATTTCCCTGATAGCTAAGAATGTTGAACATTTCTTAAGGTGCTTTTCAGCCATTCAAGATTCCTCAATTGAGAATTCTTTGTTTAGCTCTGTTTCCCTTTCCCTTTTAAAACTGGTAATATGAGAGTTTGGGAAATATTTTACTCCCAACCCTTAGCCAAATCTTACATATCCAAACCATAGTCTGAGCACATTATAAAAAGACATGTGATTCATCTAAAGTTCTCTTCTGTGTTATATTGCAATTTCTAAACAATTGATCTTCTTTGTAGTCTTTGAATTCTAACTTGTGCTCCTTTGAGTGGATATATGCAATTAAAGATGTCTGCTTTATGTCAGCCTAGAGCTAATTTAAAACAAAAATATGAAAATCAGATACAGGTAATTGTTATATGTCTTTTATTTGAAGACATGAATGTCTTTGGCACAACTGCTAATGTGTCAATAATTTTGAACTATTATTCATTTATGCAGAAGATGTGAATGAGATACTAACACTGTATGTGTATAAATCCCAGAATTAAAATTAACATAGAATGCATGTATTCTACAGCCATTGATTTTTTTAAGACAAATTGAATTCAGATTCATTACCAAAAAAGTTCCTTACTTATGAACAGCATATTTACATTTTAATTCAAAAATTAATAATACATATGTTACAATTTAAATTGTTTGAAGAGATAAAATATGAACTTCATGATCAAATACCATGAATCCAGGTAGATATATCATTAATAATATTGAATATATTGCTTAGGATAATGGTCAGAGGTTTTTAAAGTAATGACTTCAAATTTAGAATTATCATAATTTACTTGTATTTCCAAACTGTCTTAGTTTGGGTTTCACTGATGTTAACAAACACTATGACCAAGGCAAAATTTAATTGGGCCTTGGTTACTGGTTCTGAGGTTCAATCTATTATCATCATGGCGGGAAGTATGACAGTTTCCAGGCACCCATGATGCTGAAGAAGCTGGGAGTTCTTCATCTCATTAAAAAGGCTCCTAGGGGAATACTGATTCCCACGTGACTTGGAGGAGGGTCTGAAATCCCACCCCTACAGTGACACACTTTTCCCAACAAGGCCACATCTATTCTAGCAAGGCCATACCTCCTAACAGTGTCACTCCCTGGGCCAAGCATATTCAAACCACCACATAAACACTCTTACAAAGGTAAATCTTTTATACAGTAGAAATAGACAACTAACATATTAGATATTTATAAATCATCTCAAAAAGCTTGCCATTATTCCCAAGTCAAAATTAAACAGAAACCGCTTTAATTTTTCCATTTCAACACAAGAGTTCCCAAGAGACTTTCTTTCCAGTTTCAATTATTTGATCATTTCTCAAATGCAAAATATCACCCATATTTTGCTATGCCGTGCTCCATGTAGCAGTAACCTTTAGTAGGTGTGTCTGGAATTTCCTTCAGGAGTCTCCTTTCTCTGAGCATCTGTGCTGCACATGAAAAAGGTATCCCCAAGTCTTATTTTAAAGTCACGTGACCCTACTTCTTGCAGATGCACTTGTGTATTGGGATGGATCCCTTTGCTTCTTCCAGGTTCAATTTGGACATTGTAAAGGGGATCGGGCTCCATTTTGTTTTCCAGTACCCCTTCTCAGCTTGTTCAGCCGTCTTCCAGCCCCTTGAGGCACATTCATATTTATTAATAGAAATCTCCCCATCCTATCAGTGTATAGCAGTAACCTTCTGTCTTAAACCCTAAACAGCACTGAATAGAACAACTGTCCTTTTCTATTTCAGACTCCCTTTCAACATTTTCACAGGATCCCTTCCATAGTAAGCAGCACGTCAATTGAAGAGTGCATGCATTTTTAATCTAGTACAGTATCCAATATTGGCAAATGAGTCTTGAAAACCTTAAGTCCATGTAGAGAAAACCACCATACTACCACCTAGCAAGCCACTGAAGGGTTGTTAAGTAATTTTGCTCTTTCTGGACCTAGTCATATTGGTCTCAGAACCCTGCAGTTCTTCACAGTGGCCAGTTCCTAAGGTCATGGCTCAACTACAAAACTAAAACAGAATTGAAAAAGTTTTGTTAATATGTGCTTTCAATTTTTAGGTAAAGAGAGAGTCTTACCCATTTCTTAAAAACCAACATGGACATTTTCTTAAATTGTTTTGCTTGGATGTATTTAACATCTATTTTCTGTAAGACTCAACACAAAAAATAATGTTCCTTACCCAGAGAAGGAGAGGGTAGAACA
Source organism: Rattus rattus (assembly GCF_011064425.1). Lineage (NCBI taxonomy): Eukaryota > Metazoa > Chordata > Mammalia > Rodentia > Muridae > Rattus > Rattus rattus. The sequence goes on from NC_046162.1 coordinate 21,596,967, forward strand.
AGGGGTCTTATCTATTAGTTAACAATAAAGATCCATTTTTTTTATAAACTTGCCTCAAAGTATTTTGGTGAACTAAGCATTATACACTTATATACAATATATATATATTTGGTGTTTATATATTATATACTTAGTTCCTATATATTTTTTAATTGAATGTAGTAGGAACCTGTTTGGCATTAGAAAAATGTTTATTATCCTATTTGCTAAAGACTTAACAAATATCATATAGATCTTATAATCATAGGAGAAAATGATGTCATAAACTGGTTTTGCTAATGGTTAACAGCTACGTGAATCCGTCCTATGACTGACTTAGCAAGTTACCCAAAATCAATTATGGGGTCCTCAGATGTAAGGTACATGGGCTGAAATATCTAAAGCTATAGTGTGTGTTAAAGATTAGCCCAAAGGCTCGGAATACCCAAGATGCAATTTACAGATCACATGAAGCTCAAGAAGAAGGAAGACCAAAGTGTGGATGCTTCGGTCGTTCTTAGAAGGGAGAAGAAAATGCTCAGAGGAGGAAATATAGAAACAAAATGTGGATCAGAGACTGAAGGAAAGGCCATCCAGAGACTGCCCCACCTGGGGATCCATCCCATATACAGACACCAAACCAAGACACTATTGTGGATGCCAAGAAGTGCATGCTGAGAGGAGCCTGATGTAGCTGTCTCCTGAGAGGCTCTGCCAGAGCCTGACAAATACAGATGCAAATGATCATGCTCACAGTCAACCATTGCACTGAGAATGGGGTCCCCAATGTTGAAGTTAGAGAAAGGATCGAAGGAGCTGAAGGGGTTCACAACCCCATAGGAAGAACAACAATATCAACCAACCGGGCACCCCAGAGCTTTCAGGGACTAAACCACTAACCAAAGAATATACCTGAAGTGACCCATGGCTCCAGCTGCATATGTAGCAGAGGATGGCCTTGTTGGGTATCACTGGGAAGAGAGCCCTTGGTCCTGTGAAGGCCTGATGCCCCAGTGTAGGGGAATGTCAGGGCAGGCAGGCAGGAGGTGATGGGAGGGTGGGTGAGCACCCTCATAGAAGCAGGGACAGGAGGGATTGGATTTCAGAAGGGAAACTGGGAAAGGGGATAACATTTGAAATGTAAATAAATAAACTAACCAATGAAAGAAAAGAAAAAAGATTTATATTAAAATTTCCCTTAAACCATCTGAATGGGACTTTATCAGGCTTGGGTGAGAAATTACTAACCCTGAGGAGTTTTCTAACATCGTTTTACAAATAACATCTGAGGCTGCCCTGACCTTCAGCAAGGCTTATGGAACCCTATGGGTATGGAGAGAGGCGTGCACATGAGTTGAAGGCAGCAAATAGATCACTGTTAATGCTTTGTAAATAACAGGGCATATTCTCCTCACTTCTGATCCTAGTAGCATCTGATGACAGCCCCATCTAGCAGGTATGGTCTGAATTTTGCCTGTAGCTACCAAACTAGGAGATGAAATTTCTTAGGTTAATTCCTGGTATCATTCAAATCCAAGTTAAGTAAATTAGGTAAGTCTTTGCAAAATACCTTTAACCAGGAATTCCTACTATGGAGTAAATTAGAAATTCTGCTTCCAGAAAGACTGCAGAATTAGGTTTTATTTCTCACATCTTGGATAATAATAGAATAAAGAAAGAAAACATTGCTTTTATACAAAGTGCTTGTGCTTACATTTCTCATTTATCTGTCCTACATCTAGAAGGAGTAGGGGGATAAAAGGAACACTCTCACGTAGAAACGCCCTTGGAAACTATATTGCTAATAATTACTTCTATGCCTCCTTCTCTCCTGCTTAACACCGTTAATTTTATGCCATTGCTGTTTCCTGAAGATGAGAGAAAGACTTATCTTTCTTCATTGAACAGCTCCCATCCAGGAGCACCATGACATTATATGGGTGAGGAAATCGAGGCTTATTCAAGTAATGCTCCCCATGGAACCAGAACTACAGTGTCAAACATTAAATCGCACATCCCCACCTATACAACTATCACTACCAAAATACCACTAAAGTATTTTCTAGCACAGAGCATTGCAATATGTTGTGCTTCTGCATATCCATGTGTAAAATGCAAAACAATTTCCCTAATACATCCAGTACACCAGGTGGACCAAAGTTCTCAGCATTTTCCATTTTAAATATGAAGCGCATATTCCAATGGACTACTCTTTGAAAGGCAATCTTGCCCAGTACAGACACAAGAGGAATACTACTATTTTTCTTATTGATTGCTCCTTTAATAGAATGAAAACTGTTTAGAACAGGGACTCCCTGCCTTAATGTCTCTGCAGGGCCATTGTCCAGCAGGGCATGAATAGTAAACATGCCTATGTTGGACGAATGAATTATATCTCTAAACATGGATTTCTCCCAGTTGTGTAAAGATTACCATTTAGAAGCAATCATGAACTCCTTACAACTTTATTTTTCTTCTTTTTCTTGGGCTTTTTGCTTTAAACCTGAGTATATAACAGTTACCACCCAGCAACCACAATCTGCTAAGTGCTGGGCAAGCAGAAGGTAGCATTATTTAAGGAGCAGGACTATGTGGGAGAGAAACAACAGCACATGGGGGCCTTTTCTCATAATGAGAGGCTCTAGGTCAATTTCTGTCCATTTAAGGTGACAACTAAAAGTCACAGAGAGGAAGGCATGAGGCAAGAATAAATCTAAAAGGGACTGAATGAACACAGTGTTCCTGCTTCCCTCCTGAAATGTTGCAAAACAAGCCAAGCTGTTTCAAAGTTTTGCAAACCTTGCAACAAAATTGTCTAGAGCAGTGTTTCTCGACCTTTCTAATGCTGTAACCCTTTAATAAAGTTCCTCATGTTGTGGTGAACCCCTGAAAATAAAATCAGCTTGTTGTCAGTTCACAACTGCAAGTTTTCTACTATTCTGAATAGTAATGGAAATATTTGTCGTTTCAGAAGGTCTTAGGCAAACCCTGTGAAAGGGGTTACAACCTATAGGTTGAGAACCTCTGCTCTAGACCACCTGGAGTAAAGAGAGAAGCAGATAGAAGAGGTGTTGTAAGACTCCTGCCCATCTATAAACAGCAGACAGCACAAGGAATCATGGGTGGTGATGTTTAAACAGACATAAGTGAGGTCTGGAAAGAGATGGGGCAAGGGGTGGAGGGCTGGTGGGAGGGAGGGGTAGGGGTAGCAATGATGGTGTTGTAGCTTTTAAGACTCAGAACTGCTTGGGAGGCAAACATCAGAAGCCTCTCAGGGTGCTGGTTAAACAGTGAATAGAATTACAGTCTCGCTAAAGCTTTTCATTTCAAAGAGTGGGGCAGGGGGTCACTGGCTAATGTTTCCTAAAGCTCCATGGAGATCCTTAGTCTTTGGGAATTCCCCTGGGTGTAAAAGTTCAATCAAAAAAACGTAGCTTAAAGTACTCAGCACTAAGTGAGTGGAAGTCTCAAGATTAGTTAGGTATCCTGTTTCGCTTCCACCTTAGTGATTTGGGATCTGGCAGGGAGAAAGTACAAGAGACGAAAATAAAGAGTCATGAAGGAGGGAGAGAAACCCGTGCATTCGAACAATGGGACTCACCTAAGGTAAGGGGAGAATAAGCTGTGTTTGGTTTTTGTTTTTCTTATGACGAGGCTGAGTGCAAGTGAAGGAAGGAAAGGAGAATGAGGGAAGATGGATCCCATCTGCTTTGCTTCCAGAGCTCCCAATTTCTCAATGAAGATAGGCTTATGTGACTTGTAAGGGGGGGGAAGCTTAAATCAGAGCTTTGCAATTATTTAGGGAATTTGAAACTACATAAAAGACAGTGCAGATGAAGCCTTTCATATTATGCAGTCATTTCCTTTTATATTCGTTGTTTGCAAGAGAACCGTTATGTGAACCATTTGATAAAGGTCCTTAAACCACTGGCCATAATTCCTTAGTGAGAAATGTGAAGGCAGAAGGAACATACTAACTTTGACTTCCAAACCTTCTGACATGTAAGTTTTCTTCAATAGGACAACCCTTAGTAGTTGCTGAACTAAAAGGACCATCTTATATAAGGTTCATGTACCTTTTACAATGTCTGAAGTCAGAAGGTTCCTGAAAAGTGGTTTCTTAGTTTCTGTAGAGAGTATTAATAAAATTAAGCAGAGAAAGATCAATTTTCTTCTTATTTACAGCACTTATGCATATATTGAAATGTTTCATTGTATAGTGATTGGACTAGTGTATACATATGCATGTGAATATTGGTAGCTAATAACATAATATATATGTATATGCTATATATATACATATAGTAAATATATATGTATATATGTATGTATATAGCATAAATTTGTGCTATATATACATGTGTACTACATATATTATATATATGCACTCTATATATGTATTATATGTGTAATAACATAAATTTGTGCTATATATACTCTATATTGCTATGTATAATATACCTATATACCTATGTTATATATATTTTAGTATATATATATTTATATATAGTATATAAATGTTAGTGTATTTGTAAAATTCACATATGCACTATACACAAACATATATATGTATAATATATATACACAGAAATATATAGACACATATACACATGCACATACACATATATATGTATATAAATATATATGCATATATACACACATATGCATGCATACACATACATATATAAATATAAATATATATGTACTGCCAAACTGAAGAACAATGTGACTGCATGAACCCCTAGAGTTCGTGAGTACATTAGCATAAGAGTCAATGTTTAAATGAACAATTTGAACATATAGAATTGGATATAACTGTACATATCATATCTCATTTACTTTTAGTATCAGAATGGGTAACCCTAATGGACTGAAATAAAACTCTTAAAACAAGAATATGCAGATTGTTATTTAATTAATATTAATTAATATTTAACTTTTATCTCTCCTTATATGAAAATATTTCATGATTAGAGGTTTTATTTATTTTTTAATCTTTGTTTACAGTCCAGCCATTATCCCCCTCCCAGTCCTCTCTCCGACTGTTCCTCACCCCATTCCTTTTCCACTGCCTCCAAGAGGATGTCCCCACACTCCCCACTCCCACCAATCAATATTCATGCTTGTAGTTGCTCATGCTAACCAAACTGTTATTTTAAACAAATTAATCAAATGAAGGTTTTACCTATGAGCCTATGATGTGGAGACCCAAGAGAATTAGTCTCTGAGAAGATGAGTTTGAGGCAAACAGCACATTTGGAACTGAGGTCTGACGACAGGGAGAATAGTGGAATCCCATGGGTGAGGTTATGACTGTGGGAAGTAGAGAACTTTGGGAACAAACATATGACAAAATCTCAGATGTCACTGAATACATGATGTCCCTTTTCTTTATTTGTCATAAAGCAATGATGAGCATAAGTATTCTTAGGTCAGCAGTGAGGTCTGCCTGACAGCCCATAAATAACTGTAACAATGTTAGGAATTGGGTATTAAAAACTCTATTGTATTAAAGAGGAGATTCAGTCAATGAGTAAGAGTACACAGTAAGACTGGATATAAAACATAGACGTTATGTTTAGCTTCACTGATAATCAGAGTGAAAGCTGTTTTCTTATTTAATTTATGTTGCTTTTACCACGGATGAAATAAAGTCAGTACTACTAGGAACTTTGTATCGCTATTTATCTAACAATCTAATTTTAATTAATGCCTTTAGGAAATGTATTAGCATGCATTTTGAAACAGCTTTTTAAATGCAGTTACAATTTTTATTTCATAACCATAATGTGAAATGTGCATGTGTTCTAAGGATCGTGGTAATTTCATATGTTTTAGGTTGTTGCTATAATGATTTTTTAAATTTGTATTTAATGTAAATAGAACAGTCATAATTTATGTCTTTGGTGAACACTCCACTCAAACATATTTTAGTGATTCTCAGCTGCATTCCTAGAGTTCCAAACTTGCATGACAGACACTCTACGAGAAAATATTTAGTAATTTCTATTTATGTATATCTCAAAATGATATATTCAAGGGAAAATATCAGGTTTCAAGAGCTCTTAGAATATAAACTGACAAATAGTAGCAAACTTCTAAATGTAAAATAAATATTAAATGCTAGTACTAACCTAAAGGAGTAAAAATGGAATATAGTGAGCATTAGCTTTTTTGAGATTATAATTACAAAAGTTTTTATTACCTCCAAACACACTCACATAACCTTTCCCATTCTCCTTCAAATTGATGGCTTTTTTAAACTAACTGTAATTGTATGCATGTGTGTACATGTGTCTACACACATATTCCCACATATAAACTGTTTCACTAGTAAAATGATGTTCACATTTCTGATTTTAGGACTGACTTTTGGCACCTGATGATCAGTCACTGTGGTCTTCCCTGGAGAGGATCAACCCACTCATTTCCGGGTGTCTAGTGTTTCATAGGATGCTTTGTATAGTGATGAGGCCCCATGGGCTTTCCCCTGCTCATTTGACATGTCCATTGGTGTCTTCTTGCTTTGGGAAGCCAACTATTAAATTTTTGTACAAGTTTTGTTTTAAAAAATGCTATTTTATATACATTTAAAAAATAATATTTCATGATTAAAAAACAGTTGACTGAGCCACAATAATTCAGGTGGTGTTCTCTATAAGAAAAGCATAAATGGCTAGTGTAACTTCGATGTGTGTGTGTGTGTGTGTGTGTGTGTGTGTGTGTGTGTGTTTCAGATGGTCCAATGTGCAAATGACAGCATCTGTAAGATCTAGGGACCAAATGCAGTCATTTCATTTTTGAAATGATGACGGCCCATACCTCCCTAGTTTCCATGTCAAATTATAACGGAGAAATAGTTAAGTAAGAAGGAAAGTGGAACGACTAAAGGTTATTTCTTTTTAAATTAAAAACACTTGACCTCAGTTCCTCAAAACCCCCAGTGTCTTTCCACTGCAATAAGAACCACACAGGCTCACTTGTACATATGTGAACACTTGGAATACTACCTTGCCCCAACCATCTCATAGTTATAATTAAAAGCTACATTTTGTTAAGCAAATTAGGAGTTACAATAAAGTGGAGGGAGCATGTGTAATGAATAATTAACACTGTATAGACTTTGGCATCATAATTAAGATTAAATGCCGCATATATTCAAACTAGATTAGCATAGCCATTGAAAGTAGCAATGTGCTCAGTGGGAGAGGATGATTTTGCTAAATAATGTTTTATGAAGAGTATTCTAAAAACATTAAGCATAAGGTTGTCATATATAAATGATTAAAGTTTTATACAAAAGAAGCTGTAATTCCAGCAAATGAAGTAATTTCATTCTCCCGCTGTGTTCACCTTGAGAAACACATGGAAAATGGACAGGATCGCTCTGTGATGCCTTATTAAATTGAGTATGAATCCCCCTTGTTTGAAGTTAATGAACCCTCACTACATAAATCTGGGTCAATGGACAGTTCCGACATTTTTCTCACCAATTCCATTTTTATCTGTTGGAATCATCCGTTGCCTTAAATTCCCAGTTATATATGTATTTCCCAACTTGGCTGGCAGTTTGTTTCCATGCCTTGCTCAAAAAAAATTTTATTTAATTTACGGGTTTTTCTTTGATTTCTGAAACCTCATCATTGACGATTTATCTTCATTATTTCCAATGTGCATGCAATACACTCATGCTGACAGCTATACATTTCACGTGGCGCTTGAACTAATTCTACCCATATCTCTTTCCTATTCCAAAATAAATATATATCATGCATATATCAGTTCCATGCCCCATACATCTATTTTAGAACTTGAAGCCTGTCACTCGACTGACAAAATCATTAACTCAAAAAGTCAATTATATTATTAACAGATTGTATTATGACAAGAATAAATGGCACGCATTTGTAGTTGTAACTTTTTAGGCATTTCCTTGTATTAAAACTCCATATAGACCCGTGGGTACAATATAACTTATAGCAAAGGAAACAAGAAATATTCAATGATAGGGAATGTGGAAGGGCTGAATGCAGGTAGGGGACACAAAAAGTTATGAAAGAGGCTATGAAGCTAAATGATTTGTTTAGTTCTAACACTGTCATGGATTTCCTTTTTTTTAAAAAATGTTTTGGATACTAGGTGAGTGCATAAAAAAGACATTCAATTGTGAAAGCATAAATATGAACTTTCAGAGGCTCATAACGGTGGAGAGTTTGAGTGTGTTTTTTTTTTCAGTAGTACTACTACTACTTTTTCTCCTTTTAGTACACGAATAAAATAGCATTCAATCCAAAAATATAGCATAGCAAAACCAAACAGGAAACATTGATTGTCAGAAATGGCCACTCTAGATACTTACATCGTAGATGCTCACCTGAGAAGTCCTAAAATACCAACTGTCTAAGTAGGCAAAAAGCTAGAAGTAGTACAAATCATGACCTTCCTAGGCATAGTTCCAGTGATTTACAAACACATCTACAAAAATCCTGAAGACAACAGAAGAAATAAATAATAGAAAATTTATTAACCTTGATTCTAAGTATATTTTAGTTGCCCAAAGCCCTTTGAAAACGGTATTAGTTGCCAATTACTGTTTAGAAATCAGGATTGTTTTATGGAGTTAAGATTTAGGATGTACTTGGATAGCATTACTCTTACTGATAAATTATGTTTACAGCAATATAATTGTAAGACTTATGTATTAGCCACACTAAAAGTCATATCAATTACAGCATTATAAATATTTTGTAGCAGGGTAAGTATAACCATTAATATAATAAAAATCAATAGTCATTATTCTGTGTCTTAAATATGATTAAATTATTAGAAACCTATTTATTTTAAACCAATTTATGATGAATATTGCTATGCTAAATGTGTGTGCCTAATCTAGTAAAATTTACAGATTAATGATAAAAATAAAGAGCTGGATTTTGTGGCCATCTGGGTATGGAAATATTTATTGTAAAATATAAAATATTCTTAAAAAATTGGCACTGTGATTTTTACAAATAGTTGTATAAATTAATTGATAAAACGGAATGCTCTAGATTATCAAATCAGTGAGACAGATTACCATGACAAGGAAACACATACACTCTTCCATTTTATGCCTGACAGAAAGAAGCATTCACAATTGCTAAAGATGTGTTTAACACCATTCCTTTTCGCCTTCTCAATCTGTGTTTACCCTATAAGATCTATGCCTCTTCGTGCTCATGCATGGTGGAATTCACTTGTTATAATCATGAGTGGCTCACATCTGAAGATGAACTTTTAAAAACAGGAATAAGGAAGTGACTTATCAGAAAGGTGTCAAGATACATGGAGTCCTATGAAGGATACCGTGCAGGCTTCAAAGGCACAGCACTCTGGAAAAGCACACAGAGTGTGGAATGCTGGGCTGTCCCCAGCAGCTGAGAACAACTAGTGAACAAGCAGGGTTGTCACTGATGCAGTTGAAAGGAAATTAGTCCTGCCAACAACCAATGAGACTGCAAAGGACTTCTGAGTCCCAGGTGAAAATTCAACTTTGATCAGCACATTGGCTGTGTTGGGATGAAATTGTAAGCAGGGGTCATTTAGCCCACAGAGTGACTTGTGACCTACAGACCTGCACAACAGGATGTGCCTTAACTCTTTACAAGCCTTCTATTCCTTGGTAATATTTTCTTTAACAAGCAAAACGGATACACTTGATTTACCAATCTGTCTGATATCTCCATCTTCCTCCCGGCCAGTTCAAATATCAAAGTAACTGACAAGTTAAGAAAAAGAAAACATCTCACCCTGGTTCTCCAAAATGGTTCTAACTCACTTAGCATAAAATGAATGTGTAAGTCTTTAATCCTCAAGTGGGAAATGTATGGAGCAGCTGTGTGAGTAGTAATCTCCTCTGGGATTAAAACCTTCCATCTTGGCAGAAGCTTGTTAAAACACAGGGTGGAATTGGGGAGGTGAGCCTTCAGAGAAGCTTCTCAAGTTCTGGAAGTAAGAAAAAACAATCCAATGGTTTCAGGGAGTCCCTGTACCTGATCAGATTGACTAGGTTAATCCGCCCCTAATTATAGATACAAAGTAAGGGCAGCTAAGAAACACACAGACAAGGGCATTGGCTGGGGGAAAGCATAGAATGGCTAAAATAAATGGTAGACATGGAGACCAGCTAAGTGACCTAGAAGACCAAACCAACTGTGCTTTCCAGAAAGATTATTCTACAGCCTACTAAGCTGCCCATGAGATGTGCTCTGTGCTCCAGGTTTCTGGCTTTTGTGAGATGCCATCCACGCTGGGGGCTTTTGACGATGTAGCGGTCTTTAACTTACTTCTGCTCTTGTAAATGACCCCTCACCGATATCCATGTAATAAGACATTTAATTCAGGGGTCTGCAGTCTTGCACTTTGCTCTCCTTACTGTGGTCTGCCGTAGGCTTGATATTGGATTGAGTAGATGTGCATTCATACCTTCCTGAGTGTCATACCATTATAGGTTGACCTTGCCAGCAGACTTCCCAAAAGCATGGGAAGTAGGTACCTGGGTACCAACTTCCTTTGTATACATATGACAACCATCTAGTTTTGTGAAAAAAAAAATCTTGATGAGCATAGTGTGAGGCTGATAATTGTATGTTTGAATCCAAACTATAGGAACAAGTCACATGTTTATCATCTGTTCATGTAAGAATTAGGAGGGAGTGGGTGGGTGGGTGAGGGAGCACCCTCATAAAAGCAGGGGGGATGGGATAGTGGGTTTCTAGAGGGGAAACCAGGAAAGGGGATAACAATTAAAATGTAAATTTAAAAATCCAATAAAAGTTTTAAAGTTAAAAAAAGAATTAGTGACAATATAATTTAATCGCTTTAATGTCCATGTAAATTATCTACCTCAAATTCTCATTGGTCACCTACGCAGGATGGTTAAAGAGCATTACTCAATTTCACCCAAATGGTGGTAATATTCAGAATGATAATTTTTAGGAAACAAATGGCTATCAAACACCGTGTGTGATGCCGTGAGTTCATAATTGGGTCTCTAGGTACCTGCCACAGAGTAGAACTAGAGGCAGGCACTTGACCGGGCCTGAGTAGGCACACACTGATTTGTGCAGCAGTCACACAGACTTAGAGGTGGTGATGGTGAGGGCCCCAAGTACAACTTGCTCAAAGTAATCCATAGGGCAACATTTTCACCGAATCTGATAACCAACTAATACATGCAATTGCTTGCCCGAATAAATAACCCATTTTCCAGAAAAGCAAACAGGCAAAGAATAAAATAAAACAATCACTCTAGTGAAATAGTAAGGAGCAGAAATTCGTTTATATTTTAGAACACATGATAATAAATTCTGCAGCCATTAAAGCTTTACGTTTTAAACTTTTAAAGGAAATGAATGGCACCCAAGGCTTGATTACCCCAGTGCTATGTCATTCATATGAAACAATGATTGTTATAACAGTCATGTCATAAGAGATGAGAGAAAGCAAGAATAGCAATGATGAAGTGGTAGAAGGAGAGGAGGAATGAAGAATGTGAGAACCAAGGAATGGGGCAACACTGTCATCAAGTCATGACCTAAATGAGCTACAGTTACATGACCTATGTGACGTACAGTTATTTGAATAAAATCTATACAACATCAAGCTGACCACGATCCTGGTATCACTATGGGTATATATGATCTTTATGATCCATTACTTAATAAGAAGTTAATGGCAGTTGATAGCTGTTTTGGAAGGGAATATCACTTTCTTATTGAAGATAAGTTCACTGGTAGTTTCTTCATCTCTAGTAGACAGCTTTATACCTATGCACACACAGGCAACACTGACTGAACTTACAGGGGTGTGAAAAAATACATGTGCTGGGAGTGGTTTGCAATTCGGAGTATAAGAAGTATTGGAGGAAATAATGTTTACAGGTATATAATATTTCATAGTATACATACATGTATGTATAATGAATGACGATAACATTACTTCCTGTCTCACTGTCCCAGAACACTGAAGGTACAGTGCTATCATTTTCATTATACATACAATAAACAAACTGTTGCCATTCAGTTTACATAGCGATTACGTAAGATTAATTCTACTAGAAAAGGAAACAAAACCAAAATGGAAAACATAAAGAAACAAACCCAAGATAAATGGACAGCCTTGGTGAAAGCTAGAAAAATTCATTGGAATTTTAAATTCATAACTCACATGCTGTTCTGTTAGAAATAGGGAGCTCTCATTGAATCACCTCTGTGCTAGATCACGTGTACTAATAAAGCCAGTTCTTCAGCAGCTAACTTCCTGCCACAGTATTTGATTTAGAAAACCTGAAAGATTGATACATCTCGTTCTTAGAGATATCTGCGTCTTCTACAGAAGAGGAATCTCCTTAATCATCCAATCATATTAACTAAATTTCAGGCAGGAACCAATTATTCAGAATTCACATGAGTCTTTGTAGAACTTTTTATTGATAAAATGGCCTAATTTTTCAAATGGTCCAAGGCAAAGCGTATTTTCTGAGGCTGTGAACTCTGAATTACTACCTCATTCAGAAAATTGTTAATAAAACTTTTTTCCCCCCTGAAATGGACAATTTCATGTTTCTATTACTCTTCGCTGCAATTTACGGAACTCCCTTTTCCACTTGTTGGACCTAGTCCTAATTATTACCATAATGACTTCTCCCCTACAATTTAATGACTAAATAATTGATATGTTGCTGAGTTCCCGATGCATATGATTTTACAATATTAAATATGAAAGAAAAGAACATTTTAATCACCCGGGAGCAGATTAAAAAATATTCTCCAATATAGTAAAGTGTCACAGTGCAGGGAAGTTAAATACCAGCTAATAACAATCCTGTAATTTATGCTGGATTCATATTTAGGGTTAAGTACCCTAGCACAGGCACGGGTTCACCTCGGAGATTATGTTTCATTTCCTACACAATCCTCAAATTAACAAGATATACATGTTGTCATCGGCTCCATTTCTTAAGCACTGTAGCTTTTATTGTCCTAAAGTGTCCCCTTGGGTCAACTTGCTATGGAAGCAGTTAATTTTTCCCCCATGTTTGTAACCTAACATTGTTTAACGGTAATCCGTAAATAGTCCTGCATACTAAGTACAATTAATTCCAGGTTGTAGAAGCAAGAAGGTCAAGATTTTCAGGCATCCACAGGCACATACACAAAACATAATTTAATAAAACTACATTACTTGGGAGTATTCGATAGATTTGCTTATGGAATTAGGTAGATCATACAGGAAAATATATTCAGGTATCTCATATCAACTTAATTTTTTTAGACCACTGAAAATAATAGTCTTCTTATAATTTTCCACTGAGATTCCCAGTGTGTGGCAATGTTAAAGTCCTATTATAGAATTGTACAGGGTGGTTTAATTTTAAGATCAGTTGAAATGCCCACTGGTATCCAGGATGTCAAGAAAGCATGGTAAATATTTGTTAATGAAACATTTAGGAAGATTATTTGCCTAAGTTCCTTTCCTTTAAACCAGTGATTTCTTTCTCTTTTATTTTTAACTGGATATTTCATTTATTACATTTCAAATGCTATTCCCTTTCCCAGTTTCCCCTCTGCAGCACCCTAACCCATCCACCTTCCCCTGCTTCTGTGAGGGTGCCCCCTCTCCCACCCACCCACTCCCACCTTACTGCCCTGGCATTCCCCTACACAGTCAAGCCTTCACAGGATCAAGGGCCCCCTCCTCCTATTGATGCCAGATAAGGCCATCTCTGCTACACATGCCCCTGGAGTCATGGGTCCCTTCATGTGTACTCTTTGGTTGGTGGTTCCTCCCTTGGGAGCTCTCGGGTATCTGACTGGTTGATATTGTTGTTCTTCCTATGGGGTTGCAAACCCCTTCAGTTCCTTCAGTCCTTTCTCTAACTCTTCCATTGGGTACCCCATGATCAGTCCAGTGGTTGGCTATGAGGATCTGCCTCTGTATTCGTCAGGTCACTTCAAATGTTGTTGCTCAGAAGTAAATACCATGAACACTTCTAGCTGAGAATGAGTGTGTTTTTAAGAGTACAAACAGTAACCATCTTCAGGTCTTGCTTTAAATATGGAAGTCAGAATCCTGGAATGGATGAACAGTTGGGTTTTGAGATGAAGACTTTTACAATAATAAGGTCTGTCCATTACCAAGTACCTCACAAAATGTACCTCCAACAATGCAAATTGGTTTTCTCATAGATGTATAGCCAGAATTCTGAGAACAAACTGGCCATAGGATTGCCTCCTTCAGATCTATCTTCTTGACCTGTTCATGGCTACCTTCTCCTTGGGTCTTTCTTCATGTATGATTTTTCTGTCCTAACCTCCTTATAAAGGTCAATAAGTAGCCTTACATTGTGCGAGTACCTTATGACCTTGACTATTTCTGTAAACAGCCTGTTTCCAAATGCAATTGCACTAAAGGAGTGGGGTTAAGGTGTAAAGACATAGGATTTGAATAGACTCAGGTCAGTAACAGACTAGAAACAGGATTGCAGTGGAAATGGATTAGAACCCGGAGATTGTTAGCCTGGGTGATTTCACACTCTCACAGATTTTTGGATCATTTGTCATACTATCAAATGACATGTAAATGTTTCTTTATTTCAGAAAAATCAAGTAGTAGTTTGGGAACCCTTCCCAGTGTCCTCAGAAATGAATCTTCTCTCTGTAGCTGTGAGCTTTTTAATAGGCCTGCATAAAGAATACTCCTACCCCCATTTTGGATCAGGTGATAGTTGTAACATAACTTATTTCTGGCTACAAATCCAGATTTCACATGAAAACTGTCACTTGAAAAGTACTTCGTAACATCAGCAAGAGAGGAAGGCAAAAGCTGCCGTGAGAAGTATGTTGTCCAGCAGTAAATCGTGCTCTCAGCTAAGAAGCTGATGCTGCCCCAGAAAACAAGATCAGCCTTTACCTGCTGCAAACATTGCCTTTTGACTCCGAGGGCATTTAATTAATTCGCAAATGGGAGAAAAAACCTTTCTATGTGGCAGAGACCTCCAGACTCTGAAATAGTAGTGGACATAAGACTCACTGAGTAGAAATTCCTGAGATTTCCCAAAGACTCTTCACTATGTCACACAAATATTGACTGAAATTATCAATATGCAGCCTACTGTTACCATTCTTTTTCCACAGACATTGGTTATAGTGGCACACCTTATTTTATATGACTATGGTTAATGATCAACTTGCTATTTGTGTTACAAAAGACAAATGAAGTTAAATCATATTTAGATGATTTAATAGATAATTATATAGATTTAAATTATTAATACAAACATAATACCAGGAAAGTATAAATAATTAATGATGGACTTATAAATAATTTCTATTAGTGAAATAGATTAAGAAAATGATTTGTCCTTACCAGTGGGCTCTTAAATATTTAACAATAACTACCACTGACATCTTTTAGATTCACCTTAAAACCCTAACAGTTAAGCCCCGTTTTATAATGGAGAATGCATTTTTAAACAGAAAATAAAGCCAGCACAATGTAGTCATGAGTAGGCATTATTTACTCCATTCCATTTACAAATATTTTACAATGGCTGTGATATAAACAGCACTCCATATTTCCATATTCATAAGGATCCGCTTGTTGTTTAAATATTAAATATGGAAAATGTTAAAATATATGTGCATTTAAACAAATTCCTCTCTTCCTGCTAATCTATAGGATTTACAGTGTTATGTGCCATGATTTATGTCATCGTGGCAAAAACAAAAAAATGGTTGAGATACTACTTCCTGAACTTATTTTTCAAGTATTGTTAATAAAAGAACCCTAAAGAATTCAGGTTAGAGAGCAAAGGTGTTTGCCTGGGTTGCTTCTAGTTCACCATTTTTTTCTTTTCTTTTCTTTTAAACATTTTTCATTGGATATTTTTAAATTTACATTTCGAATGTTATCCCTTTTCCTGGTTTCCCATCCATAAACCCCCTTTCCTATCCCCGACTCCTCCTTCTATGAGGGTGTTCCCCTCCCATCCTGTGTCTCTTCCTGCCTACCGGCACTGACGTTCCCCTGCACTGGGGGTAGGGAGTGGGGGTCGGGCCTTGGCAGGACTTCTTCTCCCATTGGTGCCCAACAAGGTTATCCTCTGCTAAATGTACAGCTGGAGTCATGGGTCTGTCCATGTATATGTTTTAGATGGTAGTTTAGATCCTGGGATTTCTGGTTGGTTGATATTGTTGTTCTTATGGGGTTGCAAACCCCTTCAGCTCCTTCAGTCCCTTCTATAACTCCACCAACTGGGACCCCCGTTCTCAGTTCAATGGTTTGCTGCTAGTATTTGCCTCTGTATTTGTCATGCTCTGGCAGAGCCTCTCAGGAGACAGCTATATCAGATTCCTGTCAGCATGCACTTCTTGGCATCAGCAACATTGTCTGGGTTTGGTGGCTGTATATACATATACAGCCATTGGTGTTCTGTTCAGGAAATTTTCCCCAGTGCCCATATGTTTGATGCTTTTCCCTACTTTTCCCTCTATTAGCTTGAGTGTATCTGGTTTGATGAACTGGATGCTCAGGTGGGGAAAATTCTGAATAGCCATTTCTTCAGGCTCTGCTCTAAACTTTGTCTATCTCCTCCTATAAATATTTTTGTACCCCCTTCTAAGAAAAACTAAAGCATTTGTACTTTGATTGTCATTCTTGAGTTTTATCTAGTCAGTAGATTGTATCTTGGATAATCCAAGCTTTGAGGCTAATATCCACTTATCAGTGAGGGCATACCATGGGTGTGTGTGTGTGTGTGTGTGTGTGTGTGTGTGTGTGTGTGTGTGTGTGTTAAGTTACCTCACTCAGGATGATATTTTCTAGTTCCATCCATTTGTCTATGAATTTCATGAGGTCATTGTTTTTAATAACTGAGTAGTACTCCATTGTGTAAATTTACTACAGTTTCTGTATCCATTCCTCTGTTGAAGGGCATC
Source organism: Rattus rattus (assembly GCF_011064425.1). Lineage (NCBI taxonomy): Eukaryota > Metazoa > Chordata > Mammalia > Rodentia > Muridae > Rattus > Rattus rattus. Next base: position 21,613,925 of record NC_046162.1, read on the forward strand.
TGGGTTCTTTCCAGCTTCTGGCTATTATAAATAAGGCTGCTATGAACATAGTGGAGCATGTGTCCTTGTTATATGTTAGAGCATCTTTTGGGTATATGTCCAGAAGTGGTATATCTGGGTCCTTAGGTAGTACTATGTCCAACTTTCTGAGGAACGTCCAGACTGATTTCCAGAGTGGTTGTGCCAGTTTGCAATCCCACCAACAATGGAGGAACGAATGTTACTCTTTCTTCACATTCTCACCAGCATCTGCTGTCACCTGAGTTTTTGATCTTAGCCATTCTGACTGGTCTGAGGTGGAATCTCAGGGTTGTTTTTATTTGCATTTTCCTGATGACTAAGGATATTGAACATTTCTTTAGGTGCTTCTCAGCCATTCAATATTCCTCAGCTGAGAATTCTTTATTTAGCTCTGTACCCCCTTATTTAACAGGGTTATTTGATTCTCTGGAGTCTAACTTCTTGACTACTTTGTATATGTATTGGATATTAGCCTTCTATCTTTTCACAATTTGTTGGTTACTGTTTTGGTCTCATGACAGTATCCTTTGCCTTACAAAAGCTTTGCAATTTTATGAAGTCCAATTTGTCGATTCTTGATCTTAGAGCATAAGCCATTGGTGTTCTGTTCAGGAAAATTTCCCCAGTGCCCATATGTTTGATGCTCTTCCCTACTTTTCCCTCTATTAGCTTGAGTGTATCTGGTTTGATGTGGAGGTCCTTGATCCCCTTGGACTTGAGCTTTGTTCAGGGCGATTAGAATGGATTGATTTGCATTTTTCTACATGCTGAACTCCAGTTCAACCAGCACCATTTGTTGAAAATGCTATCTTTTTTTGACTGGGTAGTTTTAGCTCCTTTGTCAAAGATCAAGTGACCATAGGTGTGCGGGTTCATTTCTGAGTCTTCAATTCTGTTCCACTGATCCATCTGCCTGTCCCTGTACCAATACCATGCAGTTTTTATTATGATTGCTCTATAATACAGCTTGAGGTCAGGGATGGTGATTCCCCTAGAAGTTCTTTGATAGTTCAGGATAGTTTTCACTATCCTGTGTTTTTTGTTATTCCAAATGAATTGGCTAATAGCTCTTTATAACTCTATGAAAATTGAGTTGGAATTTTGATGGGGATTGCATTGAATCTGTCGATTGCTTCTGGCAAGATGGCCATTTTTAATCCTGCCAATTCATGAGCATGGGAGATCTTTCCATCCTCTGAGATCTTCTTCAATTTCTTTCTTTAGAAACTTGAAGTTCTTGTCATACAGATCTTTCTCTTGCTTGGTTAGAGTCACACTGAAGTATTTTATGTTATTTGTGACTATTGTGAAGGGTGACATTTCCCTAATTTCTTTCTCAGCCTGTTTAGCCTTTGAGTGGAAAAAGGCTACTGATTGAGTTAATTTTATATCCAGCCACTTTGCCGAAGTTGTTTATCAGGATTAGTAGTTCTATGGTAGAACTTTTAGGTTCAATTAATATATTATGATGTCATCTGCAAATAGTGATATTTTGACTTCTTCCTTTCCAGCTTGTATCCTTTGACCACCATTTTCATTGTAAAGACATTAAGGAAAGATTTGCTGGGCTATAAACATAGGAGCGAAACAATGGCTGTCATATGCACAGCTTCTCTGTGAGTTTGTGCTAAGCAACTGACAAAGTTCAGCATCTCACTCCCTTCCTGGTCTATCTACTCCATGATGGAGTATATATGCCTCCAATTGGATCCAGTGCATTCCCAGATTTTTATGACAGCCAAATTTTTTATCTGGTCTGATTTCTGTTTGTTTACTAACTAGCTCAGTATTAGCATCATAGAAAACATGTAACACAAATAATATGTAATCCAAGTAAGTAGGAAATTCTTCATTATATAGCCATTATCAATAAATGCAAGTTTGTTTCTGTGCATGAATACATTGAGAAATGGGGTACATGTACTACTATATGCATGTTTGTGCCTGTTTATATGAGGCTAAAGGACTGTATCCACTGTCATTTTCAGGAATACCATTTATGTCTTTGCACAGGGTACCTTTTTGGCCTGTAAGTCATTAGCTAGCCATAGGATCCAGTGATATCATCTCCATCTCCTTAATTCTGCTTATTTGTGTTTTGTGTTTTATTATCATTAGTAGTTGTAGTATGTGTAACTCTCCTTAATACTAAACCTGGCTTTGTATATGGGTTCTGGTGATTGAATAAGGTCCTCACACTTAGAAGGCAAGAACTTAATCAATGGAGCTATCTCCCCAAACGATGTAATGTGTTTTAATATTTCATTTTTGAAAATGCTAATTGAATTTATGGACTGAACAATGATTCTCTTTAAAATATGTCTGCAAGCTCTGCTTTAAACTATGATTTACTTATCTCTGTTAAAATTTATGATTGTATCATTTTTGTTCTTATTTACTGCAACTTGATAAAATGATTTACTCTCAAGCAACAGTATTTATTCAAAGAATATTTTAATGGGGTCTTCTGCATAGATGCCTATGAAAAATTAAAACAAGATCTAGTGCAGTTTTTGTAGAAACTCTGTTTCTATTCTTTATTAAACAAATGTCTGGAAATTTTGCAGGTGTTGTTATACATAACTTTCTTTTGCAGTGCTTTTCATGATATCATTTTAATTATGCAATTAAGTAAGTGTCCTACTTTGCTTGATGTTGTGATAAAATACTGTTCAACAATTTGAGAGTAAAAGAAGTATTTTGTTTACATGCTCTGATCATAGTCCATGATGGAAGGGAGTAAAGACAAGAATGCATGCAGGAATAGAGGCAGAAAACATGAGGAAACCTATTATTGTCTTCTTTTCCAGGATTTGCTCAGCTTCCCTCCCCTTTCTTTTAAATCAGGACCATGTGCTTGGGGTGGCACCATCAACAGTGGCCTTGGGCTTCTCTCATCAATTAATAAAAAAATGTTCTATGGACTGACTGATTATAGGCCAACACAGTAGAAGGATTTTCTCAATTGACTCTTCCCAGAAGACACCAGCTTGTGTTGAGTTGGCAAAAAAACCACCTTACCTTCATAGTAAGGGTCTCTCATTTGGAGAAGTGGGAATTCAAAGATAACTGAACCTTTTTGTTACATGCATGTCAGTATGTCTTCTTGTAGTACAATGAGTATCAACCAGTGATGGATATTGAAAAGGAAATTTTGATTCCAACATGAGAAGAAAATACAACATGACAAAGCACAATCCACTATGTAGGGGTTGTCCTAATAGTGCAGTACAAAAACAGAGACATAATATAAATACACTAATGTAATAAAAGATTAGGATATTTTAGTTCATTAATTATAGCACAAGATAAGAAGTTATACCTAAATAATGTAATTCATAGGAACTCTTTTAAAAGTTCCATTAGAAACAGAAACCTTAAAACACTCTGTATGGTAGTCTTGGCATCATGGTTCTTCATAGTCAGATAAGTAACAAGCAGGAAGTCATGATTATGCCACAATTTCTAAGCCAGGGGCTGGTCAGAAATTCAGGGTAAGACACATGGTGAGATCCTGTTCTCTACCAAAACACACAAACAAGCTAACTAATAATAATAAAAAAAAGCATTCCACATTTCATTCAGAAAAAGAACAAAAAAGGGGAAAAAACACACTGTCAACAGGACAAAATGGCAACCAGCAGGTTGGAAAAAGGTCTTTAATAATCCTACATTCGACAGAGGGCTAATATCTAATATATATGAAGAACTCAAGAAGTTAGACTCCAAAGAATCCAATAACCCTATTAAAAATGGGTTACAGAGTTAAAGATAGATTTCTCAACTGAGGAATATCGAATGACTGAGAAGCACCTAAAGAAATGTTCAACATCCTTAGTCATCAGGAAAATGCAAATCAAAACAACCCTGAGATTCCACCTCACACCAGTCAGAATGGCTAAGATCAAAAACTCAGGTGACAACAGATGCTGACAAGGATGTGGAGAAAGAGGAACACTCCTTTATTGTTGGTGGGATTGCAAGCTGGTACATCCACTCTAGAAATCAGTCTGGAGATTCCTCAGAAAATTGGAAATAGTACTACCTAAGGACCCAGCTATACCACTCCTGGACATATATGCAAAAGATGCTCCAACATATAACAAGGACTCATGTTTCACTATGTTCGTAGCAGCCTTGTTTATAATAGCTAGAGGCGAGGAAGAATCCAGATGTCCTTCAATAGAGGAATGGATACAGAAAATGTGGTACATCTACACAACGGCATACTACTCAGCTATTAAAAACAATGACTACATGAAATTCTTAAACAAATGGATGGAACTAAAAGATATCATCCTGAGTGAGGTAATCCAATTACAAAAACCACAAATGGTATGCATTTGGATATTAGTCCAAAAGCTTGGAATATCCAAGATAGAATTCATCGACCATATGAAGGAAGACCAAAATATGGATGCTTCATTTCATCTTATAAGGGAGAACAAAATACTCACAGGAAGAAAGACAGGGACAAATAGTGGAGCTGGGACTGAAATAAAGGTTATCTAGAGACTGTCCTACCTGGGGGATCCATCCCATATGCTACCACCAAACTCAGTCACTATTGATGATGCCAAGAAGTGATTGCTATCAGGAGCCAGACATAAGTGTCTTCTGAGAGGCTCTGCCAGAGCCCTATTGATATAGATGAAGAAAGTTGCAGTTAACCATTGAATTTGAAAAAGGAAGCCCCAATGAAGGAGCTAGAGAAAAGACTGAAGGAGCTGTAGGGGTTTGTCACACCATAGAAAGAACAACAGTATCAAACAACCAGACCCTACTAGAGCTCCCAGTGACTAAACCACCAACCAATAAGTACACACAGAGGGACTTGTGACTCCAGGCAACTATATGGCAGAGGATGACATTTTCCTGCATCAGTGGGAGGAAAAGCCCTTGGTCCTGTGAAGGTCTGTTTCCCCAATGTAGGGTAATGCCAGGGCATTGAGGTTGGAGTGAGTGGGTGGCAATGGGAGCATCCTCATTGTAGCATGGGGAGCGGGTATAGCAGAGGCGGGGAAAGGAGATAACATTTGAGATGCAAATACATAAATATCCAAGAAAAATAAAATTAAAAAAAAGATCTACTGGAAAAAATAATTGGTAGATTTATGAGGAAAGGGAAGGGGACATGACGTTATTATGTTTTGAAATAATAAATATCAATATAAGATATCCTTTTCAATTTCCATGAAAATGTCTTAGAAATGGTTTTGATACATCTTTGAACACAGTGAAGACCACCGAAGATTTTACAAATCTGATAGCTTGATTTTTGCATCTATTGCCAAAATCAAATACATGCAATTTTAAGAAAACTTGATTTTAACATGGTAACATAAAAATAAAGTGCAATGCCAATCGACAACCAAGACGTCATCTACTTAAATGGATAAAATAAGACATTACCCATCATGGTTCTGCCAAACTCAGCTCCAGTCTATGTACATTCAATGATTTTAAAGATGAACTAAATGGTAGCTGGAGAAGAGTTGCTGTAATACACATAAAGATCTTGTTTGTATCTGTCTGTGAGAAGGGATAACAACATTTACTCTACTTTTGTTAGTCAAAAAAGAAACCCTCTAAACACACTTAAAAAGAGAATCTGTAAGCCCAGGTTCTACTATGTGCTCAATAAAGTCAGTTACTCACACTGCCTTTGTTCTCCTATTAATTTTGTACTAATTTGAGTTAACGATAAATGCTCAGCTTTAAATATATAAATGTATGATGTATTAGTAGGATTATACCGATAATAGCCTGTTCATATTTGTTCTTTCTCCCCTCTCTCTCTCTCTCTCTCTCTCTCTCTCTCTCATCTGTCTCTCTTTCTCTCTCACACACACGCATTCTGTCTTCCCTCCACCCTATCTGTTTTTCCCTCCCTCTCTTCCTTCCGCCCTCTTGTCCTTCCTCGTAAGTGTGGTATACAGTTCTCCACATGCGTAATTGAGGGAATGTGGACCAAGCATGAATGCCCTCCATCAGTCATTAGTTTCTACCTTATTGTCTTGAGATAGAATTTGTCAATGAATCTGCAGCTTGCTGCTTATCAACTGGAGTGGCAGCTAGCAAGCACAGCAATCCTGTATTTAACTAACTGCCACACTCCAATGGTGCGTTTGCAAGCATCTTTAGCTGTACCCAGTTTTAAATAGATGTTGATACCCATGCTCAGGTCATCATGCTTGCATATAGACACTCTTACACAGCAATTCATTTTCCCCACCTCTATTCTCTCTGTCCTTCAATTCAAAACCATCACACGCTAAGATAGAAACACTACAGAGAAGCTGATCACTCGTTCATATTGGATAAATTGAAGAGATTAACAAAGGCAAACTAACAAACCTCCAGCCTCTATAGTCTAGGGCCACTGAGATGACTCCATGGGCAAGGGCAATCCATGGTATCCAAACCTGAAATTCCATCAGCACTGGAAATCACACAGTAGAAAGAAAAAACAGACTCTATCTAGCAATAGTTGTGTAATATTGCTATTCACACACAAACGCAATCAACAAACAAGTAACATATCATACTAACAAAATAGGAAATTCCAGAAAAAGCCATCTTAAGCATATTTTAGCTGCACTCCCAGATATTCTATACTTTACTGCATCTGTGCAAGTTATAAACGTTAGTCAGAAAAGTGAATCAGAGGAAAATCTACTTTCCAAAGTGCCAAGTTCGTAAAGTTCACACTAGCGTTCTAATCATCACTTCCCACTAATGATGGAGTTCTTTACATAAACTTGACATTTATTCCCCCTAAACTTCCCCGAAGTTCCAAAAGAATATTTTTTCCCTAAAGACATTGCAGCTCTATAGTTGGTAATCTCAAATTCTATCTTGTAAAACAATTACATTGTTTTCATCGCAAAGCAAGTAAAAAATTGGAAATGTTGGAGGTTTTGAACTAACTCTGAACTAACTCTTAACGGCTTAGTAGATCCCCCTCCTGCTTTATGTATTTATTTCTTGTCAGACCGAAGTATAGCTTTGGAGTTACAGCTCCGGGCTGAAATGAATTTGGCTAGATTCAGTGTGCATTGCGTGTCTCATTCGGAACTTTGAACAAAAACTGAAAGTGATTGTACCTAATCTTTAGCACATCTGGCCTTTAGGCACCCAGACTTTAATTCCATCCTTTGCAATGGCAATTTTACTAAAAATAAATGACTAAGACCTCCCGTGACTTCTTCTTCCCTTCCAGATGTACCAGGCCTCCTGCTGGCATCCCAGGGCTATTAATTAAAAGGAACAAATATAGTTGAACACACATCACTAAATGATCTCCATGGTCTTTGGCTTCAGGGATGGCAGATTCGGATATTGAAAGTAATTTCTACCAAGGCAGATTTGAGCAGAATGGGGAAAGTAATGCAGCAGTCATTGAACGGTAAGTGGGGATGGTGGGACTGGGAAGAATCGTAGGAAAAGGAAGATTATACTGATATCCTGGGCAGCATTTAAGCAGAGAAAGGGGTATAAATAACCTTAAAAAGCTAATTGTGTTTGAATCTCAAATGTAAGTAATAGAGAATATGTGGATATTAGAACATACATAGATAGACCTAAGAAAGAAGTAGTATTAAGAAGCCAAATATAAAAAATTAAAACATCATAGAGACATTCACAATTCATGAACCACTAGGTAAATGGAGTACAGGATGTCCTTAACATGATACAAATGTCTATAATAAAAACCTAGCCAATAAACAAAGTTTCAAGGAGGAAAAGTAAGGCCCAAGTTGAATCCAATGAATACAACTTTTCACAAGGGATGAGGAATATAATTTGGGGAGGATATCAACAGAAAAATTAACAGAATCAGGGAATGTCAGTGTAGTGCTACCATCCTGACAAGAAGAAACGCTTGCATTAAATTTAGTTCATGATGAAAGTGGTGCTTTGAAAGAATAAAAGGACAAGGAAGAGGAGGAGAGGCATTAGAAAAAGGAGGAGAATGAGGAAGAACAAGAAAGAAGGAGGAGGAAGAGGAGGAGGAGAAAAAGAGGAGGAGGGATAGAGAAGGAGAAAGGAGGAGGAAGAGAAGGAGGAAGAGGAGGAGGAAGAGAAGGAGGAGGAGGAGGAAGAGAAGGAGGAGGAGGAGAAGGAGGAGGAGGGATAGAGAAGGAGAAAGGAGGAGGAAGAGGAGGAGGAAGAGAAGGAGGAGGAGGAGGAAGAGAAGGAGGAGGAGGAGGAGGAAAATGAGAAGACATTCTGATCTCACTCGTATGCGGACAAGACCAAAGCTTGTGAGGAGTATGCAATGGTTTTGGTTAAAAGCTTTGTAGATGAAGCTGTGATACAGAAGGACAAGTACAGGGTCGAAAGCAAAGCTAAGAATGTTAGCAATACTGAAGGCTTCCTGGAAGCTTCCCTTAGCATCTGTAAGGCTGAGAGAAGCTCCAACCTGCAGCTGGACCCCGGAGGTCAGCACTCTAGGATTAGGAAAAGCAATGATGGCCCAGTTGGTCTAGAAGATCAGGCAGGATAGTTCAAGATAGATACATTCTGGCCAACACCAGGCAGATCCTGACCTTGTTTATCGCCTCAGTGCTTTGCAACCTGACCTTCCTTTGCTCTCATGTTTGATGCTTATTCTACTCGCCCCCCTCCTGGTTTCTCTCCCTTCTTGTCCTTCCATTGACTCATACAGCTCAAGCATGCTTACCTTTTAAAAGAACCTATTTGTAGCCCCATGTTCCTGTGTCCGGTGTGGTAAGATGCTTACCTATTCGTTTTAACAACCAAGTCTGTAAAAGGCAACACTTTTCTTCAGTGTAGCTTTATACTGGCTTGTGCTACAGACTGAACACTTATAGAGAAACATGGGAAAGTGTCTCACTATTTCCAGATGGTTGTGCTCTGTGGTTTATTAACTCAATTTCACTGCTAACTACCAATACCTACTGATGCCCTCACTGCCTTTACAAAATAATACCACTTTGATGTATCCCACAGTATCAATTTTATCTAAAACCAAGTTGCTTCTAGCCTATGGGTCAGTGTTACAACATGAATAGCTGAACTCAGTGTTCTGTAGAATTATCTTCCCTGTCTGAATCCAAGGCACAGCTACATATTTTCTTATAGTGTTAAATACAAATGAAGTAAAAATTGTACAGACATTTGCTGTTACAGACAATTTCTGCCTCTTAAGAGTCTTGCCACTTGTTACTCAGTTCCTTGATTTCTATAAATTTTTCTTAACTATACAAAATTAGGGAAAGCCATTCCTTAATGCCTACCATTGTTACCAGTGAACAACTTATCTATTATTTCTTTTTTTCCATTGTTTTCCTTCCTTTGTTTCTTCTGTCCTTCTCTCTCTTTTTCTTTCTTTCTCTCTTTCTTTCTATCTTTCTGTCTTTCTTTCTTTCTGTCTGTCTGTCTGGCTGGCTGGCTTTCTTTCTTTTAAAACTTCCACTTCCATGCCAAAACATGCTAGTGACTGAGCAGATGTACTTGCTTGAGATCTGAGATTCTGGACATGCACATTAAGCATTCAATAAAAACTATTGTGTGTTTACTAATTCTTAAGTATTTTTAAATTTTCCCAGTAGAAAATCTTTTTATATATTTCTCCATAATAGAGGGTGCTTGCCTTATTTCCTTTCTGTGTATGCTTTTCAAATAAAAATGAAACTTTTCTGCTTATTCCTCATTAGCTATAAATTCACAGAATGCAAAAATGTATAAGTATAGCCCCTTACTTTTCATCAGCAGAATACACATCACTAATCAAACAGCTTCTTGGTGGATCCCTAAGTGACGGAGGTAACAAATCTGGTTAAACTACAGAAGGCTGAAACTGATAAATTTTTAAATCATAGCTTTTTAATGTAACGGCTTACTCTTTAAAAATTTAATGTGCATTGCAAAGACAATATAAAAGATGGCATACATCAGTCTAAAATGATAAGAATGTCATTATGACCTTCACGGAATTTTGTCTAGCCTAACTAATCCCAGTAAACTGCACAGGCTGAAGAATGCATCTTCAAACATTGGCTGTTCTTGCCCTTGATTATAATGTTCGCTTTCACTCTCTTGCATTTCTCATTTATGCATTTTTTCTTAGAAGAATTAAACCGAAATAGGAAGGCTTTAAATGAAAGTTAGTGACTTGTCAAGGAGACTGGCTTAGATCCTGATACTATGGATTTTCCTTGTTTCAATCATATCAAATCTGTCTTGTCTGTGCTTTGCTATTTTAAAGAGTCAGCAACTCTATTTTGAAAGATTTACAGTTTTGTTTTAAGAAACCCCTTGTGGTCATTTTTGTCATGCAAATTTCCATTTGAAAGAACAGACTTGCAATATATTACAATTAAAGCAGCCCTGCTTCTGACCAACATATCTGAGACTAATTTGTGAACAGACAGAGCTACGGAAGAAAAACAGAGAAGCAGCAGCAGCCCAGGGGCCTGACAGCACCATATTGCTCTGTCTGTCTGTTTAGGATAAGTCTTTCCACCACAGTCCAGGGGGCTATGATTACCTCTGGCTGAAGAGAAAAGATATTTAGCATCCCCGTTTTAAAGAATTCTTCAACTTTGTAAAATGATATTGACTTAAAATTTTGTAAATCTGGAAGACTGTTTCTCAGAAAAGGGTTACCACCAGTACTGGTACTAGGAATCTAACTACAAGGGGACTGGGAACAGAAAAGTAACAGAGCTTTAATGCATCAAAGAAGAGTGAGATTCTCGCATGCAGGGGAGTTGGTTAGGACACTCCTGATTACTAAATTTCATCCACTTGACAATTCTGTGAGTTGTCAATCTCTGAGTTAGGGGAACTGTAATTACTGCCCTTATTCTGTCTACTCCCCAGGCATATTCTTTTCCAGAGCAATCCCAAGGAATTACCTTTCCAACCCAGTGGAAATCTTCATCTGCTGAGACAGATGATCCAACTGGTTTCCTCTTGATTCACATCCAGTTATGATGGCAGATAGCCCATCGGTGTTATAGCTTCCAAAAGAGGAGTCAAGTTATCCAAGAAAATGGAAAAGTGACATCCATGCAGCTGTGGTGAAAGCGTTTCTAATTTTAAGTTGGGGGCTACTTTGCACAGGGCAAGCCAGCCTTGCTGGGTACTGTCTTCTGTGCTTACTGGCTAGCATTCGACTGGTACCCCAGCCAGTCATTGTGTCTCCTAGTTGTCAAGAGGTCCAATCTGGCTATGAAGTTAGTGATTGATTGGCTACAGGTGGAGGCTAGCTATCCCCAAGGCAACTATTACATGCCACTGGGACAGTTTCTGCCTCTGACAGTTTCTCTGCCTGTTTCCGTCTCTCAAATACATTCTTGACAAACTTCTTCATATAAAAGTTAACTTGAAATAATCACTGCTTGAAATACTAAAAACATATTGGAATTCTTGATGTAGAACATTTTTTGACATTCAATAATTTTAGGTGTGTGTTTCCCCACATTTGAAGGTCATTGACTTTCTGCACTACAGAATTCTGGCCTCCATCAAGTGTATAGAGGACTCTAGGATGTTCTTCACATGTTAATCAGGAGTCCTTGGAAGCTTTCTAAACCTCTCTGGCTTTCCCAGCTCTCTGACCTCTACTTTGCTCTTACACAGTTCAGAGCCCTTGCCCTCTGCCATAAGCCGTTCAAAGACTAAGCTGACTGTATTTGTACTGTTGAACAAGTCTTATTCACGATTTAAAGGTACAAGCAGAGGAATACATAGGAAGGAGAAGGTAAATTTGGATATTTCAAAACTCTGTGCTCAAGTTCACCCACCCAAACTACAGATGTCAAGAGTTTCCAGATCTAATCTTCTCACTCCCCTCTAACCATTCACAGGCCATGAGAACTTGAATCATTAGATGACCAATAGTGTCTTCATTTACCCAAGTCCATATTACTACTTCATGATGAAACCTGTACTTAGGAAAAGATTATCCTCAAACCATTACCTGGTCATTTTGCAATCTTTACTGTTAGGAGAAAGCCTAGATACAGATACTTCTGAAAAGCATGGACAATAATGTTTATGCATAGGTATGCTATAAAGGTGTCCCCTAGAAATTTCCATGAAATTTACAGGACTCACAAGTCCTCTCCCTTGGAACATACAGATAGTTATGAAAAATGTTGGATGCAGAATCTTTGTTGGTATCACAGCCTATGGTTTGTATGATGAACTCTACGGATGCAACTTTTCTGAGATGTAACATAGGCTGGGCTTTTTCCTGAGACACCTTTATGACTCATTCACATTCCTGTAAGGAATCCCAATATACTCACTGACTCATCACATGGCTCTGGAATCAAATGGGTTTGTTTGGTTTCTTACTTCTAGCTCTATTGCGTGACAATAATGGACCCCCAGAGAATGCTGCACAATGAATGTTTACTTCTTTCTTTTTTCTGAATTATAGTTGTCCATCCAAAAATTCTTCCTATTTTTTTCTACTAACCTGATATCGAAATGCTTCTTTCTCCTTTCACAATGTCTGCATTAGGCTAGAGAGATGATTTAAAAGGTAATGGTATTTGCTTTGCACCAGGCCTGATTACCTAAACTTAATCCCCAGAACCCATATATTTGAAGTAGGGAACTGACTCTCACAATTTCTTTTAACCTCCAAACATAGGAAGAGACATGCACCTATGCATAAATGAAAGGAAGGAAAGAAAATGAACACTGATCCAAGAGGTCTCAAAAACTTAAATTAAAATATCATTTTATGTTTTTTTCAGCTTTGCATAGTCCAGATAGTTAGGCACTCATGCCTTTACTCATCACAACCTCATAGTAATTTATGAACTATGAATCATCATTATTTTATCGTCATGATTTTTACTTTGAAGATGGTACAACAGTTTTAAGAAATTTTGTGTATATAAAAAAAAACAACTTATACATGAATATACCTAAATTTTTACCTATGACAATGGAATCTAGCTTTAACATTCTCAAACTTGGTTTTCTTATAAGAGAAAATAAAAGACAATATGACATTTCAAGACAGTCCTTTAACTTGAGTGTATTTGGAACAGTTCTCAATTTATTTAGTTCATGTTTTATTGCGAATTGTAAAGGGTGCAGTTGAAGGCTTCCTCAGATGACAGCTCATGTACACGAAGAGTGATCAGAGTCAGGACACAGTCCCTATTACTCCAGTTTTTGATTATTTGTACTTTATCTGATAAACTTCCTGCTATTTAATATTATCCAGTCCATACTATGGATGATCAACCATGCTGCCTCTAACATCAAGATGCAAATCAACAGCCCATGACAGTCCCACAATTTCAGAGCTGAGCTCTCAGGTGCACGCTCTTACACAACTATGTCGTGGCTTGATGCCAGTGGTTTTGAGCAATCTCAAGCAAGCCTCTCTTCAAGGATTCCTATGAGCACTATACATACGAAGGTTAGGGTTTTGGTGCGAGTTTGTGTTCTGTTGCTGTACCTCTGGCCAAATAACAACCCAGGAAAGGAAGGATTCAGTTCAGCCCACAGTTTATAGTCATTTCCAAGCGGATCCAGGAGAGAAATCTAACAGCAAAAACAGAATTAAATAGTGGAGAAAAAACTGTTTATTCGTTTACGCAGCTTGCTTTCTTAAATTGTTTATCTACCTGTCTAAGGGATGGTTCTGTTCACAGAGAGCTGTACACCCTAGATCAATTAGCGATTAAAGAAAATGGCGCAGACAGAGACATAGGTGCAGACCAGTATACCATAGACAGTCCTCCGGCTGAAGTTCTCTCTTCTTATATAAGTCTAGGTTCGTGTCAAGTTGCTTGTTGCAGCTAACTATGACAGCTCTCTAAACAATACTCTCCGTTCTCATCTTCCTTCCAAGAAAACTGGCTAGGTACTTTTTATTTTAATGTGGCAAAGATACAGATTACTGGGTTGTCCCAGGTCACGTGATGGCGGAAGCTAAGGTTGTATTTGGTGAGCAAATGGTGGATTACAGAGGCTATTGGGACTGAACTCCTTCACTGAGCATAAAAGTGAATGGGGGGCGGAAGAGATGGAGAACGTGACAGAAATATGAAATAATATGCTGCTTCCATTTTCTGCTCAGTTCCTATTAGACGTAGATTCAGAAGCTCTATTTTCCGGTTTCTGTAATAGCCACTGCATTTGCCACACAAAACTTCATAAACTTTCCCCTACTTAACCAGTTTGAAAGTTTGAAATCTTCTTTGATTTCCTATCCTCACTACTCCTATCAGAATAGCTAGATGGGATATAAAAAAAATAGTATTTATTAGAGAGGAAAAAAGCTCATTTAGAAGCCAATGATAAGAATTCTAATTACTTTTCCTGAAGATGTAATTATACAGAGATAACTTCCAATTACAGAAATAGTGGAGAGATGAGAGGGAGAAAAAACATAATACAATACACCCAACAATTATTTCCTCCATGATTACAGATCCACAGGTCCTTTGAGACGGCATGAATCTGAACTTACTTGAATTCCCATTTAACACTCTAAGGAGCTAGCTTCAAACTTCTCATCCTCTGTGCTACCTCCTTCTACAGTCGGGCAACATTCAATCAGTCAACATATGTCTCCTAGCCATAGAAAATATGCGTCCCACTCACCACATATTTTGCCACAAGAGAAAAAAAGAAGTTCAAAATTTAACTTGACCATTGGTGTGTGAGTGACTTCTTAATATTTTAATGTGTTGTCATAGCAACCCTAGATAGACTAATACCCCCACCTTCAAAATCATGGTTGCAATGAATGGAGACAAGTTTGTTTATAAAGCTTTTCTGTTTTTGGTTTTTTAAATTTCCTATATCCTATAGAATGTGCTTATCACTTAGTGTGCTTTATTGAGGAGACTAAAATTTACACATTGAAGAGTGTCTTGATGGGCAATTTCAAATTAAATGGCTAAAACATATTTCTTTCATTTTGTTACATAAAGTACACTCTAGTTATTGGCAGATGTTTAATTTTCAAATCAATAAGGTACTTTCTCAGGCTTTTAAGTAAAATGACTCGCTATTAAGTTTGTGAAATTCCTATATTTTCTTTTAACAAAAAATGGGATGCTTACTTGAGAAGCTTGTTTATTGTTTTCCTCCCCGACCAAATAAAATGATTTCTTAATGGAAGACATTTAGTTTAATAACCTGGGTCAGAGCAGGTAAGTTGAAGTCAACAACAGAATGTAGGTTGATTATTGACCTCACCTACAGAAGGTGAGAAAGCATTTCATTCATAGGAAATAAAACAGATTGATGGCCACTGTCACCAGGTAAAACTGTACTAATCTACCATCAAATTAGAGGGATGCCCAAATGATGTCTGTTATCTTTAGAAATCAATCACAGCCCAAATGACAGCCTCCATCTTTACATGTATTTCTTCTTCTCTTCTGAAGGTGATAAGTTTGACATCCTAAGGACTTGAACATGAGGATCGCTAGTAGAATAAGGACTGTAAGATGTTTGTAAATGCAACAATGGAGAAAATGAGGAGAAAATTCCCTTGTGATTTTCTGGCATTTGAAATGACTATACCCGTAGCAAAAAATGCATTTATGTAAGGACAGTGGGAAATGTAGGTATATTATGCCAGTTAACCTTCTTCATTCATCTTTTAACACAACTTCCTATAATGTACAATTAGGGAATAAATGAGGATGTGGCCTATATGAAGTAACTTAGGGATCATTTTGTAACCCTTTGCTTATGAACAGTGTTGAATGCATTTATAGACAGAGTGATTGGTAAACCTCATAATTATATATCACCCAGCTTCAGAAATCTATAAATGTTCTACTTTACTGCTTATGACAACTGTCACCTCACTACAGTTCTATCCCATTATGCAGCTCTTGAATAGATATCACATATGCATGTACAAGCAACTTCTACCTCCCTCCTTCAAGCAAATATCAATTACAATTCTACTCCTTATGCCACATCTGAGATTTAAAAATCAAATCAAAATGCATTTTAATGCTCACAAAATATGATATTAGAATTACACAGTACCGAGTTAGTTTTGAATTGTCCTTCGATTGTCCCAATATACCAGTTCCCACGAGTCTGTCTAAATATATTTTGTTATTGTTCTAATAAAATAACAGTATTGATTTTATGGTATACTATCTAAGATGCCCAAAATAGCTTCACTGCAACCATTTTCAAACCATATAAATACAGTCATATTCTAATTAATATTATAGTCATAAAGCCTTGACTCTACGATTAAAGTAGTAATTTTTCCAGTGAAAAATCAATAAAAGAGAAACAAGCACAAATCACTGTGTGTCCTAAAACATGTGATGTGAAGAGATATTTCTTGAGATCTGAATATAGGAAAAATTTTAAAGTTATAAAGAATACACATTGACCTGGGTCTTTTGAACTTCTTAGCTACTTAGGCCAAGTTTGTATTTGACCTTTTGGGAAATGACACTCAGGATTTCTGCACACAAATTTGTTAGGATCAAGTGAAAATATGCTAAGCTTTACTCAGCATACAATGTAAGCAGTCCATAATGTTGACTCAATATGTTCTGTCTAAACTTTCCCTTAGCCTGTGGTGTCTTTGCTTCAAGAACCTTTCAGTCCCTACACAGGCAAGTGCATATCGCTTCTCAGAACGTATGGTATCTCTTTTTCGGAACAATTATTTTTGTTTTCTTTCCTACTTAAACCCTTAGCAAGTTCTTCTTGATCATCACTCTGAAATCATGACTTTGCTAGGTACAAACGGATGACTGTGAAGGGGATTCTACTAAACTACAACATCTGCCTATCTAATCATGTGCTCACGTTTAGAGTTTACGTTCTGTTATCATAGATGAATTAACTATCCTCTTTACTCTATCATCTGGCACAGGTTAAGGCCAAATCAGTGTCATCCTATAAGTTTGTATATACCCAACATTGATTTTTCTTCTTCTGTTTGATAATTCCATTAGAGACAAGCAATTACTTCTTTCATAGGAAGAGAGAAATCTCTAGGTTCTTTCTCTTCTGGGAAATATCGGAAAGATCATTGAGTAGATGGGAACAATGGCTGTTCAAAACACCTATATCCAAATCTTCAGAATGTGCATATATATGTAGATTTATTAGTTTGCATATTAAGGAGAAGCAGATTTACAGAGAGTGTTACTAGGGTGATCGGGCTGGGTTCAGTGTAGTTATATAGATCTCTAAAACACCTTTAAAAAAGGCAGAAAGAGAAGAAAAGAGGTAGTAAAGTCAATGAGCATTGGTGGACATTCGACATTCTCCACAAAGTAGAGAAAGCAAGGAAATGAATCTACTCTTACAGTCTCCAGAAAGAAGTCATCCTGCAGACACATTAACCTTAGCCCTCTGAGACTCACTTGAGAAGTGTCATTTGAAAACTGCAGTTCTAATGTCCTGTGGCTTCTGTGGCTTTGTGGCTTTAAATCACTGTAATTATAATAATCTCTCACAGCCATGAAGATACACAAGTTCGGATCCTATTTATACATTTGATCCTCTTTCTGCAGGCTTCCTTTTCATATTCTCTTACAAGGTTTAGGTCAGATGTTCAGATTTTATCACACTAATTTTATTTGAACAATCAATGTATTAAGGGACAGAAGTCACACTTCTCTTAAACTTAGTTTCTTCACGTGGCTTCTGTTATAGCACACTCTCTTCTTTCTTCTCCAAACATAGCATTGCCACTGCCTATATTTCCTGCTTACCTCTTCATACCTTCAATGTCCAGAACTCAGTCTTTAGAATTACCTGTTCATGGTTAAATCTCTTGCCTAAGTCCATGGTGCAGTCACATTTCTTGGATTTACAACTCAAACATCTCTCCCAAATATCAACACCGTCTGACAGAATCATCTGTGGATACCAAGTTAAATTTCTGGATTTAAACCAACACCATCTCTTTTCTTTTTAAATTTAATTTAAAAATAGTATTTAGGGTCTGAGTTATCCTACTCAGGATGATAGTTTCTAGTTCTATCCATTTGTCTCCTAAACTCATGGCGTCTTCATTCTTAATAAATGTCTAGTATTCCATTGTGTAAATAAACCATGTTTCCTAAAACTATTTTTTGTTTGCTGGACATCTGGATTATTTCCAGCTTCTGGTTATTACAAATAAGGCCTCTATAAACATAGAGGAGCATGTGTCCCTGTGGTGTGTATGGTAGGGCATCTTTTAGGTATATGCTCAAAAGTGGTACAGCTGGGTCACCAACCAGGAGTGTACATGAGCTAGTCTGACACATATACTGCAGAGGAGTGCCTGGTCAGGCTTCAGTGGTAGAAGAGGTGCCTGTCTCTTGAAAGTATTCAGGCCCCAGGGAATGGGGAAGCCTGGTTGGGGAGCAGAGGGAAGACATATCCACTTAGAGATGGGTGAGGAAGAATGGGATGAGGAACTGTGCGGGGGGGGGACTGGGATCGGGGCAACAGCTCAACTGTAAACAAATAAATCCCAGAATCTTTCAGCATCCCTATCCACTTCTCCTCTGAGCTGGTGGGGTCTCCCCTATGTTTACTGTCTACCCAGGCACTTCAAGTCTCTGCCAAGCTAGGTGCTTCCTCTCCCACTGGAGTCAGACAAGGCAGCCCAGCTAATAGAACATATCTTGCCATATAGCCAACAGCTTTTGTGATTCTCCCTAACTCCCATTCTGTTATTCTGGACCCACATGAAGTTCAAGCTGCACATCTGCTACATGTATGTGGGGAGGCCTAGGTCCAGCCCATGTATGCTCTTTGGCTGGTCAACACCTAGTCTTATTGCCACCTCTTTCTCAGAAGATAAATACCATCCTTCCTGCTCCTGGTCCAATGCAGGCCCTTTTTCTACTTCCTAGATCCAAGCCATCAGGAAGTTTCATTAAAGTACAAAAGAACTCTTTACTCTGTGAAGAGGTATATGATACTTTTAAACATTACTGCTCATAAACTTCCTTTTCTTCCCCAACCTTAACCCTGATCCCTACATATTAATACATGCATGCATATGTAGAAGACAGGGAAGGGAGGAGAGGAAGGGAAAGGGTGAGGGAGAAGGAGAGAGAGGAAGGGGGAAGAGTAGGAGGAGAAGGAAGAAGAGGAGGGAGAAACAGGAGAGGATGAGAAGAAAAAAAAGAGAGGAGGGGGAGGGGAGGGGGAGGGGAAGGAGCCGGTGGAAGAGACAGGGAGAGAGATGCAGAGAGTGGAGGCAGCAACATTTAACTTGTAGAAGAATATTTTTTTCTGGGTAAAGTGGTTTATTAGTGTGGCAGTATCACAACAGAACTTAGGAATTAGCATTGGGGCCCTTCTTCCTGCCAAAGGTGGGTACAACATTGACAAAACATCGGCATCTGCATTCCCCTCTTGGCCTGGCCTGTCTTCTTTTCCTTATTGGCTACCTTGGAAGTGTGACCTCTAACTTTGCCAGCATCAGCCAAGGAATCATGAACTTTACCTTCAGCATGCATTCAGCTACTTCAAAAGTAGTCAGGGCCTCTACACCACACTGGCCTTTTAGCTGATTATAAAATTACCATTTTACTCTTTGATCCTCTCTAGTGACCCAGTCTGCATTTCTTACAGGATACAAATAACACTATCTGGCCTGATGGTGTCACCTTTATATTCCAGCTGTGGCTGGGTAGAGTTCTTATCAGAGGGCCTGGAGGGTCTGTGTGTTTTTCCGCTTACCATTCCAAACACTATTTGCAGACTTCTTATTTCCTGCAAGTTCTTTCTGAGAGGCCCTTCCTCCCTGGCTGTTTGCTTCATGCCTCTCTCCTCATGCTCTTTGGCCAGAAGGTCTTTTTTCAGAACATTAGACCCTGCCTTTTCCTGTTATTCTCTACCACACTCTCCTACTGTTTCCCAGACCCCTCATTCATTTCCTATTTGGTTTACATTGATTTTTGACACAGTGCTTTCAACCCCATGAAAGACTAGAAAATTTAAATGTATTGTATCTCTCTCCTCACAATTCACACTCAAAAAATCATAATAACAAAGTTAAAAACTCAACCAAATTAAAACAAGCCTAAATGTCACCCCATTTCCCCCCAACAAGTTCTATTTCTAGGTACCTAAACCAGAAACGTATATACATTATACTAGCACATTTTCATTTAGTGTCCATAGGCTGTTTCTATTAGTACCCTGTGTGATTAAATTGTCTAAATGATACCTAATAGTTGATGAAGCAGTTATAAGACAGCAATACTTGATAGTACATTTAATAACTGATCATATATATATATATATATATGTTATAACACTTGGTAATATATACCATGTAAATCAGTAGCATATTACCTCAGATATCAAAAGAAGATACAAGTCAAAATCAAAGAACTGCAAATATTTCAATAACAACAGATCGTCAGCCAGTCTGCTCCCCTGAAAACACCATACAAGAAACACACCTTAATAACAAAGACAAACACTACCTCAGAGTAAAAGGTTGGAAAAAAGGTCTTCCAACCAATGGTCCTAAAAGACAAGCTGGAGTTGACATCCTAATATCCAATAAAATAGACTTTCAACCAAAAGTTATCAAGCACAATGAGAAAGGACACTATATTCATCAAAGGAAAAACCCACCATGAGAAAGTCTCAATTCTGAACATGTATGCCCTAAATGCAAGGCCACCCACATTCCTAAAAGAAGCTTTAGTAAAGCTCAAAACACACAGTGAAGCCTGTATAATAATAGTGGGAGACTTCAATACCCCACTCCACTAATGGACAGGTCACTGAGACATTAAGTAAACGGAGACACAGTGAAACCCATAGAGAGTATGAACCAAAGGGATTTAACAGATTATCTACAGAACATTTCACCCTAAAACAACAAAAAAAAAACCCTTCTTCTCAGCACCTCATGATACGCTCTCCAAAACTGACCATATAATTGGCCACGAAACAAGCCTCAATTAATATAGGCTTTAAATTAATCTCTCACTTAAGTCGAGTTTAAAACAGTGTAAGCTGCGTGGAATAGAAGAGCTTGGCCTCCTCATTCCCTCCGAATCAGATGGAGTCGTAAAGGTAACTTCCATGGTGTTCAGATTTAGTAGCAGGGATTCAGAATGCTTACTTGAGCCTGTTGGCTACTTTCTTAGGTTTAAGTTACTTTTTTTTTAAATACAGGATTTAATGCTGCCAGATTCCAGTGCTAAATGAATCAAAACAAGCAAACAAACAAACAAAAAAATCTCTAAAGCAACAGCAACAGCAGCAACAACAACAACAAAAAAGCCCCCACAACTTGTCGACAAAGTCTTCGAACACAACCTCAGAGGTCATCTTCGTTCACTTGCTTCTATGCCTCAGTCCATTGCTAAGCAGTATGCTACCTTTGGTATTCCTTAACCGGCAATTAGCTCTCCTGGGAGACGTAACCAAAGTTCTCAGCATACAAAGCCCTTCCTTTGGTACCTACCTTCAATTCAAATACAACTTGTCTACTCAAAGTTTTAGCTTATCAAATGTTTTTGTTCACCACACTAGCCCTCTTACTTCAGGCAATAGCCTGCTTTGTAGAGGGGGGAAAAAGGAACATTCTTCCAAACCAAAGGGTTGAGCAAACTTACCTCCCAGCAGCCAGCTTCACTCTACCGGTGACCAGATCCTCCCCAGGAAGCTGAGAAAGACAATTTTTATGAGAAGTGCTTCAAACACACTTTATTTATAACACCTAGAGATCCTAGTCAATTATCATTTAGCTCCACCATGAAAGCTGTATGCACCGGGAGCATTTTCTAACTTTACATGCCATGTTGTGATGAAAAGGAGATATATATTTTCCAGCTGAGAGGAGAGAAACAGAAGGCTAACAAAGACCGGAAGAATGTAGAACTGTACATGATGATTCCACTCTCCCGTGGGCCGTAGAGAAAGGCACCTCTGAAGCTGCTTTTCTATCCCTACCCTGTGGTTGGCAAGAGGAACTCATGGAGCCCACAGCTCATCTCCACCTGATGGTACTGAGGATTTTTAGAGAAAAAAAAAAGACATAATACGCATTCTTATTTAAAGAACGTTTAAAGGCATGAAGTCTAATCTCTGAATTAACTTCAAAGAAACCAAATCCTGATGCAGATAAGAGCTGCTTAGCTTCGGCAGTCTGATGGGCCTTTGAAGGCCTTTAATTGTATTTCCTGTGCTGTGCCTACCTCGTTCCTGTCTGGGAAGCTGAAAATGGGACAGATCGGAATGCGCGCTCTCTCTCTTTCTCTCTCTCTCTTTTTTTTTAACCAGAATGTGATGTAAGAACTAGAAGGATGGTTGACACGGAGTGCATGGGGAATAATAAACTATTGCTTGTGGCTGGTGAAATGGTCTTAACTCAGAGAAAAGAGCTACAGGGACAGCACAGACCCAGCCTTCCCTGGCTCAGCTCCATTCCTCTCATCACATCCGCTCTCTTCTTTCCTTCTTCAAATAAAAATCCGGCCTTTCTGTCACTCCGATAAATAATCTTTGTTGGCTCGATCTTATTAGAGAACAAATCTACCTCTCCTGTCTCTGTGATACCTTAAAATACCAAAACAAAACCAAACTTGATTTATTTCATTTTCTTCTTTTTAGGCATTTTTTTTTCAGTCCCTATAACTGAGATTATAAAGGTTTCTGCAAACAAGGTTTGAAAGCTTCATATTCTAGTCTGGAGGCCACACACAATCCGTTGATTAAGCTACTTTGTGTAATAAAGTTATTTCTGTCAAAATATTACCTTCAATGCAGCTGAGACTTAAGTTTTTTTTCTCCTTCCTACCAAGTAAGTGAATCAAATGGGAGAAGAATGCTGTGTTTTTGTCCTTTAATTAAAAACACAATCAGAAACACAACTGCAGACTATCACCTATGAATTAAAATGCTAATTTCGTTCAAAAGAAGAATTTATTTGATGTTCCCCCTTTGAAATATAAGAAATATACAACAAAGGGAGGAGGAGAGAGATGCCATAGGACGTCAAACACACATTTGCAAAGCTAATTGAGCGAATTCAACACCGTTTGACATTTTGCTAAGAGGAAAGCGGTCTTGCAGCTGCATAAAAGAACAGTGCAAATAAAGACGGAAAAAAAAATACACAGTCTAAATTGATCTGCTGAACTCCCGAGCTGTGTGATAGGCTTGAAGAAAGGGTGAATTTGAACTGCGAGCCATGGGAGACAGAGTGTGGTCTTGCTAAGCTCCGCCCCTCCCTGAGAACACAGCTGTAGGGGACACGCCCCACTTGATTTGCTCCTATTTTGTTGGTAATTACTTTATTTGAACAAGGAGAGCCCTAAGTCCCAAACCTTCTTCAGGGTTAACAAATGAAACCCACAAATGGATTCAAGTGGGGCTTTTCCATGAGAAATGATGTAACGATAAGCTAGGATTTCTAAGAGTACTAAGAAGCAAAATGAAAATTACGTCTCCAATCTATAACGAGGCACCGTCCTAATCCGCTAGATATGACTTGTGTCCAAATCCAAAATGTTACCGACGGTTCACTTGTTTAAAAAAAAAATCGTACTTCCAGTCTTCTAATAATCACCTTGTTCCTCTGCAATTCTCTGCCGCCATCTTTCCAAACAACACATTACCGAAATGAAAATGCTGTAATTAACATCTGAGTTCGGGTTGGCACGGAGTTCTCAGTGCTTTAGGGTTGCCAGAACCACATGGAAAAATAAAATAAAGAACTTCTTACATTCTCTGCTTGGGATGCCAAAGAGCTGCCAGGAGAGTGAGCCAATCGCATCTCCCCTCTGCAAAGATCCCCAACGGACCTCATCAAATGCCAGCAAAATATTGAATCCATAACTGATGGGAACCTGGCTTCAGGTGAATCTGTTAACCTCCAAAAGCACTTGTAAGGGCTTTTCAATTTAACCTGCATGTCCTGCAGCTCCTTTCCTGGACCACTGGAAAAATAATGGCTCTTTCCTTTAAAAATGTGGCCTTGGGCATGGGCAGATGCCTGGTGTGCTTATAAAGTTACCTGTCTGCTTTGATATCGGCCTCTCCTTTAATTGCAATGGTGTTGTGAGGAGGAAAGGCCGCAGCAGGCTCCTTCCTTCCACTGGCCTGACGAGTACTTTGGGGTCTGTCTTAATAGAGTCCTGTAGGAATATTTTCACCACTGTTCAGAGGAATCAGAGATATCTTGTTAAATTAGTTTCACTCTACAGTGAGGATTTGTTGAGGAGGAGAGAGATCTGCTGGCGAAGGATGGTTTGTAGATTTGACTTTTTGCCCAGGTGGCCTGTGTGCTTTCCTTTGTCCTCAACTCTTCTAAGGGAGTTTAGCCACCACCGCCTGGCAGGGGCGCAATACATGAGGACGCCTTTTCAGGTGTAGCCTGCTCCCTGTGTGTGACTGTAGCGTCTATGCTTCAACACGCCTGTGTCACAGTCTATTAAATTCAGAGATGTAGGTTGGCTGAGCTACAGACATACAAGTGAGGTTGCATAAAGTAAACAATACGAAACACATACAGGGGTTAAGGTACTCCGGGGGGTGCAGGGCTGTAAATTATCTCAACAACGCTGTGAAGTTCTGTGTTTGTCCTCTCCACAGGACCATCACAATTCTGCCATTGAAGTGTTGATCAGTATTAAAATAACAATTATAAATATGTAAGATTATAAAACAAGCAACCGTTCCATTTCTGAAATCTCTTTGGTTTCTTTTGATAGTTTGTTTTTTTCCTGCCTAGAATGTATTGGTGAGAGTCAGACTAAGGAGTTCTTCAGGGAACCCAGTTCCTTGTTGAATTTCCGGTTTCTCCCGCTGCAAATCCCTCTGGCCCAGAAGAAGTGATTTCATGATTTATTAGCATTCAAACAAACTCCGTATAGATCCTCTCATTCCCAGTTTCATCCTTAATATTCTATACCCACTCCAAGTTTGTACATGCCTGGGTTTTGAACTGAATACAGATCCATATGTGAGATTCCAAAGCCCAACAGGTTTAATCTAAAAGTCCTTTTTATTTTTACATGGTTCGCACTGAATTTTGCCCAGGCAAGTTGATAAATTATTAAGTAAATAGAACATTAAGAGGGAAATGGTGGGGAATCAAGAGTACACAACAATTAAAGACCTTGTGCATTATGAAACGGAATCATTCACTAAAATAATCTTGATTCCAGGAGACTGTTTAAGTAGCACGTACTGTATACCACACTGAGTACTGAGAATGAATTAACATTCCTAGAAGATACATTAAATGCTCACTCCTTATTTTCAGAACATAGAGCAATGATAATTGGTGGACTTCTCAATGTTGCTTAGGTAATCAATCAGGAGGTCAAGACTGAGGCCACATACTGCAGTGCCTCACATTTCTTTCTTCTCCAGGTTAATTATATCCTAGTATTTAAATTAAAAAACAATAACAAAAAAAACAAAATATATTATCCATTGAGGCTTTCAATGTGGCAGGTGATTGAATTCCCAATTCTCCTTGAATTTCTCTCTTCCCCAGTGCTTAGACATTTAGCTTTTCTTGTTCCTTGTCAATTTCAGGACACAGTGTTAGAGCAAACATTTAGATTAAATCAGTTGTATTATTTATCTAAAATCATAGCTTCATTCCTAGGGAATGCAGTCTACCTCCCTAATAACTATAACTTACGATTAATTCAATTATGCCTCCTAATACGATATTTCTCTAAAGTGTATTTTATTTTTTCTCCTCTACATTATGCTTGTAATCTCCAGATTTGGGGGTGGGGTTACTTTTAAATTTGAAAAGCAGTTTACATTAAAAATGTTTTAAAGGAATATTTTACATCAATTATCTTTTCTGTGATACTTTGTTCCTGCATTTATTCTTCATGGAGACGGAGCATATCTACTTAGTGATAGTTTACAAAGAATAATTTCCTAAACCAACGGTTTTCTAAGGATTTGTACTTTCTACTATTTGAGTCATCTGGCTGATCTATGAGATTATATCTTTGTTTGAAATGGTCCAGTAGATATGGAGGTAGACAGGCAAAAGAATTCATGTTATATAAAATACAATGCCTGCTGTCATTATTTAAGTCAAAGAAGTGAATCATGTATTTTTTTTTAATTTCAAGCACAATAATCTACATATATATGTGTACATATATGTGTGTATGCATGATTCAAATATATTCTTATTATAGATATATGCAATTCATCTCTTCTACATTAACCAAAATATCAGAACTTGTGTGTTCTTAACAAAATGTCTAGAATTTATTATAAATATCAAATCAGATTTCCATTGTAATTTTGACAGGAGTTTAACAGTTCAGTTAGTAATGGCAGTAAGAAAGGTTCCTGGAGATATGATAGTTTGGCTATAGAATAAAATATCACAACATTGTTTATTCAGCAAATTATGGAAAAACAAGTGGGCAGTGGTAATGGACTATGGAAACTTTTGATAATAGATTACAATGCTTACCTTTTAAACCATAGATTACGGTACATTTTATGTATTGGATTACTGTGGAGTAAAATTTTGTGGTAGAAGACTGAAACTGTGCTCACGTGTGTTTGAACACCAGTAACGTAGTGATACAAATCAATATGGTCGTTTCGTGTTAGCTCACATATAAATAAAAGGACTGAAAATATACAGATTGTCTTTAAAAGTCAGATTTAATTTTGTAGATCTTGAACTGTTACAAATTTAGTTTGTCAGAAGATTGAAAGCTGACCATAATTTTTAAAAAAGTGTTACTAGCAATTCTTTGAGAATTCCATACACAATATTTTGATCATGTTCATCCATCATCTTCCCCAACTACTCTTACAACTACCCACCTTTCCTTAACCACCCAACTATACCTTCAATCTGTCTTTTTCTGTCTTTTAAAAATCATCCAGTTTTTGTTGGCCAATTACTCGAGTACGGGGCACCTTGGAGGGTGGTCAGTAAATATGCCAAAAGTCACACATTAAAACAAACCCTCTCTCTCTCTCTCTCTCTCTCTCTCTCTCTCTCTCTCTCTCTCTCTCTCTCTCTCTCTCTGTGTGTGTGTGTATGTGTGTGCACGTGTGTTCTCTCTCTCTGTTCTCTCTCTCTCTCTCTCTCTCTCTGTTCTCTCTCTCTCTCTCTCTCTCTCTCCCCTCTCTCTCTCTCTCTCCCCCCCTCTCTCTCTCGCTCTACGTTATTTAATGATTTATTCTTCAGAGAGGAGAGTTGTTTCCTTCTTGTTTTCCTGTTTCCTTCTATGTTGGAACAGTTTTCAGATTCTTAGCTGATATTATTGTTTATGTCAAGAGAAATCATTACTGGTGTAACTAAAATTATTTTCCTTTTAATCACACTAAGTAATGACACTGAGCTCACTGTAGAGAATATCTTTTGTATTGTGTGGATGAATCATCTGTCAATTAAAAAGACTATAGCCTATAGGATAGGGTAGAGTAGAAGGTGGGACATCTAGTAGGCAGAAACATTTCTGGGATAGAGGCAAGCAAAGGTGGAGTTGCTGGGGACGATGTGAGGAGGACAGACACTTGGTACTGAGCAGAGGAAACCAGCCGTGTGGCCGAATATAGATTAGTATAGATGGGTTATTTTAGGTTATTAGCTAGTCAGGGAATGAACCTAACCATATGGCCTAGGTATTTGTAAATATATTTTGAGTCTGAATCAATATTCTGGGATCTTGGTGTCAGGAGAAAAAACATACACTTTTACAGCTCATTGCAAAATATCTAGGGTTAGTACAGAGAAGGAGAAGAGCATACAGTATTATAAGGGTTGGATATCAGCATGGGAGAAAGATGTATCAAGGGAAGAAACAACTCCAAGCCACTTCCCACCTGAACCAAATCTCGGCCTTCTGTATTTTGATGGCATCTCTGTCTGTTCTCAAATCATCTGGAGTTCTGCTAAATGATCCTACCCTACATTCTACTATTGATTCAAGTATTTGACTTTTGAACTTGCCAATCAGTTCTAGCTAAACTCTGCCTGGGAAACACTTGTTAAAGCCAGGTGTTCCAACCTTTTCCAACTTGGTGCATAGCACAGCTGAAAAGAATACTCGACGTGTTTTTACATTAATGCTTCTTTATATCTTCTAGGCAAGAAAAGCAGACAGTGTAAACAGCCTATTGGTGTTCTTCTGATTAGCATTCTGGAATACTGTGTTACAATATTTTGGCTGGTTTATATTCATAGTCACTTTCTAATAAACACTTTGCACTAATGGTCATGGGTTTAAAAGGCTTTTTGTTAATATGGTAAGGCAGTGAGAGACTTAGTATCATATTCTTTTGAAAATCTCAGCTTTT
Source organism: Rattus rattus (assembly GCF_011064425.1). Lineage (NCBI taxonomy): Eukaryota > Metazoa > Chordata > Mammalia > Rodentia > Muridae > Rattus > Rattus rattus. The sequence goes on from NC_046162.1 coordinate 21,642,215, forward strand.
AATGTGACCATTACCCATAGAAGAAATCAATGATTTCATCAACTTAATAGGGCTATTGCTCCTGTGTTCAATTTATTATATTGAGGCAGGAGTTTGCCATTGGAGATGGCTTTGAAGATTTCAAACAGATTCAATTTTAGGTTCTGATTCAAAATTCAGAAGATGCTCTTGAAGGGCTACAGTAGTTGATAGAAATTATACATCAAAATAGGGTACCAAAAAATAAAATAAAATAAAATAAAAAACAGAGGGATAAGAAGGAAACCTAGCCTGGAAACGAAAATCAAGGGCATTAGGAAGTGAAGTCCTTATGCCAAGCCTTCTATTCAGTTTTGTACACTATTGCTATTGTAAAATTTGTCATTTCAGTGCCGTCACCCTGATCCACACACAGTAACGGCAAACTTGAAATGATCTCCCTGATTGCTGATGAGTCAGAATTGGTCATGGCAGTCCCAGTTTCCCTTGAGTTCTCTGAAGAGATGGTGATGTTGAGAACACACATCTTGGTTTGTTTGTTGTCTCAGTTACTGGGACTCTAGGTAGGACACTCTATGCCTCCACAAAGAGGGGAAACAAGATACTTCTGTAACCTGTGAAAGGCTGAGGTGGTCACTCCCACATAAAGGATTATCATGAAAACCAAGTAACTTTGCATAGCTGCCAAATTCATCAGATAATTAGTCTTTAAGTCTTATCTTGTTAAGTTGATCTTTGGGCTTTTGAGTTCTAGACCTAGAAAAATGGCGAATCTGATATTGGAGGGAGAAGGAAAGTTTTCTGTTTCTTTGTTTTCTGTTTACAAAACCAACAAAAGCCCACCCACATACCCCACAGAAAACAGGCCTTCTTCATCCTCCCCATCTCTCTTTGTTTATATGAATGATTAGATCTATGTGGTGCACATGTCGGTATAAATGCATGCAGAAGTCAGACGTCAAGCTCTGGGGAGTACACTGTTAGATGCTGTCCACCAGGGAGTTCTTTGTTTGCAGTTCCTTAGATTAGGTCTTTACTTGGCTTCGACTCAGCTGAGTAGATTGGGCTCCATGCCCTAGTTCTCTGCCTGTCTCTTCTTCCCCATGACTGAGATCATGGGAGCATATTTCCACACTTGTCTTACTAATTTTTAATATTGTTTCTGGGGATCAAACTCAGGTCTCCACCCTTGTGTAGCAAGCTATTCATCAGAGCTATATACAGACTGAATTTTCTAATGTTTCAGGATTTCTCTTAGTTCAGTTAGATGGCCTCACTTAGAAGCGAAAAATTAGCAGATGAATACTTCTAAAAAGGCAGCCTTTAACACAAGCACGCACACATCCATATGAGTGCGCACACACACAATTAATAGACATACATGTATTTTTAAGAAGAGGAGCTTCCTAGAGCTATTTTCTGATATTGCTCCAACTGCTGCGTGCCACATACATGCATATTTAAGCAAAATGACAAACAAATAAATGTAAAAAAAATATACTAGGCATCTGTTATATATTTTTAGGATGGATTTAATCTAGTTTTCTTAAAGGATGTGATGACTATAGTTTTTCTTCCAATACTGATAATGCACAATCTCTTGTCCTTCTGTATCTTCACCCAGGGATTGGGGCCTAGGCAAAGGTACAGAGAGTGGGTCATTGGTGGGAACATGGCTTTCTCATGCTCACCTAAAGTCCTTTCTAGAGATTTGCATTAGTGTTCTACATATAACGTAAAAAAGTGTCCTACATATTTAAGTGGTGGTTTCAGGTATTAAAAACTGTGACTAGAGACTGTGTATAGTCATATTTTCTATCTCTTAGTGAATTTGCATTTTTTATATTTCCTGAAGTAAGAATAAAAAATGAAAGAAAGAAAGATGGATGAAGAGGGGAAACATCTTCTCTTACCTTCCTTCTGGTAAAACAGTTTCAGGATCCCATAAAGACTTCGACTTCCTCAATTAAATTTTGATTCTTGTATGCAAGGATCTCAAGTAAACAGTTAGAATGAATACCCAAATTGATGGATTATAATACTAATGAAAAGTGTATGGATGAAAACAAAAACGATAAAACGGGACAGAAAATAATGACCGCAAACTGAATTTAGAACTGTGGCATAATCTCCTTGGGATTTGAGGTCAAAGCACAGATAAACGCGCATTCACCCAGACAAATAAACAGCCATTGCACAGGCCCCAAACAAACTATTTAGCTAAGTTTCCTAATGTACTATGTTTTCATTGAGGCAGGGCTCACTTTTGGGGCCATTCTGTCTTTGATATTGTGCTCTCCCTCCTTCAGATTCCTAGATGCAGACATCAGAAGAACATGCCATCATGCTTGGCTGTCACTAAACCATTTATCATTGAAAACTTATTGTATTCGCTATAGTAGTCACCAAACATATCGTATATCAAAAAAAATGCTTTTAATCCTTTCTCTTAATCACTCTTCAGTGAATGAGAGATTTGCTACTGCTTACTTTCTACTGTCCAGGTGAGTGGAGTGTGCTTGAGTGACAAAAGGAATTGGCAGTCGTTCACTTGTGATGGCTAGAGAGGACAGCAGAAAATGTAGACAAGAAAATTGACTTGGAAAGTCATGGGCAGACTTGGGAGCCATGTTAGAGACTGTATAAGAAATGTGAAAAAAATATGAAGTTTTAAAAGAAGAATGACTCTGTCCGTCTTAGAAGATTCACTGAGATTTATTAACAACTTGCATTAAATTTGTGTTAAGGAAGAGCAAAATAACTATATAAATTTGAGCAAAAATCTTCAGGACTTGCATTCTAGTATTGATAGATGGGTGGATTAATTTCATGTTCATTCATCTCTAAGAGAGGAATGAAGTTTGTCTTGAGCTCCTTTCCAGAGACTCTGTCATGTTTCCAAATGACTCACAACATTTTAATGACACTAAGATCTGTGGAAACTCTGCGGGGATTACTTATTTGCTTGTATATATTAACTGCTGTTAATTTCTACAACTGGAAATGAATTAGGTAGAAGAGGAATGCCTGATGAAGTCGACTCCTTTGCGGAGAGGCTACCCCACTGAAGGGTAGACGGCCGGCATGGTGGCTTAGCAGCTGGTTCAAACATTTAGAGTCCCTGGATGTTTAGCCTCTGATCTCAGCAGGGCTCAGTCAACCATTCATCCTTCCAAGGTAGAGAAATAGAAAGTTTCACAATTTAGAAAGTATGTGTCTTTTAGATAATGCCTTTTAAAAAAGCAAATTCTATGTGAACATTAAAGACTGAATAGCAGTACTGAGGAACAGGGACCACCTCTGTGTCCTTGGCCTAAATTCCCTCCTTCCCTAATGTGGTACTGCAGACCCTTCAGTTGCCAATACTTTACTGAGGCTAAGTACATGCCGTTTGTCTGGCCTCCGGCATCCTTTAGAATGAAATGAGTTTTATTAGCAAACCTATTTTGACATACTGAGTCCCTCCAAAAGTCAACTTCAGCTTCCCTGCGCCTTTTTAATGATGTCCCCATCACAGGGACTGTAGCCCTCTCAGACTGGAACAAACACACTCTGTAGGTGAAAGGTATCTTGATCTCTACCACGGGAGGTCTGCTGTCACGCTCTGATACCAGGGGAAATGCCACCTCTGTGGCTTCCCTGCCCTGATGATAACCCAGCTATGGTACTGAGAGAAGCAGAAAAGGATAATGTGCTGGAGTGAAGAGCGCAGGACCTGGGCAGTCTCTTACTGCTCTCCCTTTTATTTTATTCTATTATAGGACTCCCAGCTCGGCAATAAGTCAGGATTTGCTCAGAAATGCAAAATTGTTCTTATGACCATTTATTCAACTATAATAAAAAAAATTCCTCAAACACCGACTGTTTAACAATGTTATGTATTCTTGCATTTAGAACTAGAGATATTTTATTCTACTGTGACATTTCTATGTATATTGTCTTCATCTATACCACATTTTATCTCCCATCACCTAGGGATGTACCTTTTGGTTAAACCAACCCATTGCCAGACTATAGAACTGAAAACCTGAGAACCAGACTTCTGACTTTTGAATTCCAAGATTAGAAGTTCATATATAAGGCAGTAAAGAAATACTAGTTTCCAGAGTACATCCTCTATCCTCTGTAGTTGAGGCATACTTTGTGCACTGTGCAAAATGGAAGAATGACTCAAGCTGTATTGACGATCATGAAGCACCAAAACTAGTATTCTACCAGCAAAATTTGGAAGATGAAGAATCAACATCCAAAAGTTTCATAGCAGCAGAGGGTCATCCAGTGGTTTCATTAGCTCTTCTCACTAATTAAAATATATCATCTAGGTCATAAAAAGATCAAGGTTGGTTAGCTGTACAAATGTAAGAATTATAACTGAGGGCACAGCCATCACAGAGGACTGAAGAGGTTATAATTCATTGAAGGAGTTTGGTTTTCTGAGACAAAAATTTATTTATCACATCATTCTTTAGAAACCACAGGATCATTCCAAGTAGACTACCTTTCACACTTGTTCTCCTACTCTGGGAAGTTTAGGAATGGAATCATTTAAGTTGCATTTAATAAGGGAAAACAGAATGAAAGGTATATTTCTGAAAAGCATTATGCCTTCTTACTATGCCTGAGACTTTAGGAAGCATATAAATTTTAGCTCTGTCCAGAACCAAGTAGACACTCATGATCTGCATATTTTAAACAGTAAGGTCAGAAATGCTTGCTATGGAAGCTTGGAGACCTGGGATCAGATCTGTGTGACCCATGCAAAAGCTGTGTATAGAGAATTCATCTATAATCCCAGGAGTGAACAGGAAGAGATGGGGAAATCCTTCAGACTAGCTGGCAAGCTAGTCTTACAAATTCTTGGGCTCCATGTTCACTGAGAGACCTTGTCTCAAAATCTAATGTGAAATACCATAGAGCAATGAAGATATAGACCTGATGGACAGTAAACACACACACACACACACACCAGTATTCTGTCTGAAAACAACTGCTGTATCATAGTCAGACAAATGCCATCCTCTCTGAAGTTTAGGTGCATGACATGCTACTAATATTGGTACACACAGGTCAAAGCATGACCTCTCCCCTTGGTTCTATATATTCTCTTTAAAGAGACAAGTCTAAAACTTTAAAGATACCTATCCTATAAGACAGAATTTTGGTTGTGCTAATAAAAGAAAATATTTTGAAAATGATTCATAGTGTGGTAGTAAAGGAGGAGAAAAACAATTAACGTGGATGAGGGTGAGGACCCTAGAGGCTGAAGTTTCAGGCTCTTGAGTAAATCCTACCAGAATCCAAATCTTGATATTCTTATTAAATCATAGTTGTATCAGTTACTTGAATACAAATTGCCTCAGTTACCTTATTTCTAAAGAAAGAGAGAGGAGACTTTTGATCCCCTTGTTCTGAGAGAATTTGTAGATGAAGTTTGAGCATATAAAGTGTCTAATATATGTTAATTATCACTCTTTCCTAAAAAGCATTTTTTAAAAAAAGAGGCCTAACAGAATTTGTAAGTAAAAATTAGTGTGGTAATTTATTACTGGTGTTCAATAAAATATTTGTTGACAGAATATGCTCAGAAACTGAAGTAATAAAGAGAGTGTAAGATTCCCCAAGGATATAGCTCAAAGAGAGAATAAAGTCTCAGATTTATATTCCTTTCATGCTATTAGACATCTGCCAATTTCCAGGTAATGTACTAAGAAATTTCATGCATGCAATTCCATTTAGATTTCTCAACAATGAGCGGTTGTGAGCTTGTAATATTGTTACCATTTATGGAGGAAAACAATCGTATCCAGGGCAGTGAACTGATTGCTGTCAAGTCCCATATTGTAAAAAGGATTGGCCATAGGTTCCTTGAATCACAATGTAGAACTTTCTGACATAAATACTCCTCGTTCAGAAAACAAATGCATAGCAAGAATAAAACTTATAAAAAATAAAAGATTTAAGAGATGGAAGTGAGTCATTTTCCAGGAAAAAAAAAACCAAAAACCTGTGCCTATCTACCAATGTAGGGACACCAGACTATAAACAAGTTAACATAAAAGTGAAAAAGAGGAAGAGGCTGTTCAGGCAAGACACGGTTAACACATATGAGTAATGTGGCAGGAATTAGGAGAATCAGATGGAGACATCAAACAAATGGTGGTACTTTTCAAGTGGCAAGGATAATGATATTTATGAGTGGAGCCATGTTGCCTCAAAAGCTTTGTTATAGAAGGTTCTAGGAATTAAGAACAAGTCATTCATGAAAAAGGGTGCGTGCGTGTCTGTGCGTGTGTAAATCTTGCTCATGTGTGTGAAGTTGATTACAAACATATAGAGCTAGAGGCAGACCTTGAATATCCTTTCTACTGTTCTGTACTGTATCATTCAAGACAGACGCTCTCGCTGAAGCTCTGCCAGGCTGGCAAGCCACTGAGTTCTGAGGAGTATTCTGTCGGTGTCCTACATTTGAGTTTAGAGATTCAAGCTAACCTATCCAGCTTTCATCTGAACACCAAGGCTTACTCTCAGTCCTCAGAGTAGCATACCAAGCATTTTATGCACCAAGTCATTTCCCTGGCACATGATATATTTTCTACAATACACTCTAAAGCTTGCAGGGTCAAAGGCAATGTTTCTGGTCACTTCTATATGCCATTGCTTATATTTTCTCCAATGCTATTATTTTTCTCTCTCATATGTACGTTTGGTCTACATGGGACCGACTCATACTTCCTCTAAAAATATTTCTTGTGTTTCTTTTTAAGAGTATGAGTAAATGTTCTGAGTGTATGAGTGAACCGTGTACATGCCTGGCAACCACAGATGTTAGGGGAGCATGACAGATTCCCTGCCTTGAGAATTATGGATGGTTATAAACCACCAAGTGGGCCCTGAGACCTGAACTTGGATCATATTCAAGTGCAACAAGTACTAATGTTCTCTATATTCTGTGTCCTGCCTCTCCAGACCCGGCAGCTTAAACTCCTTGCTACATTTCTTTTCTTTGAGGAGAGTGTATTGGTAGCCATTGGCATGGCAGTGACAGAGTCAACTGAACAACCGTTTCTCCAGACAATTATATCTGTGTCGGGAAATCCAAAGACTACGCCGGCGTAGAATAAAAGACCAGTGTCTCAAGAAAATTCCCAGAGAGGCCAGTGTATCTGAGGCAGTTCATTACACTTCTTAAACATTTTGCCTGGTAGAAAAAAATAAACTAAGCTAAGAACATTGGGGATGTCACTCGTACAGAGACTGAATCATCTATAATGTAGTGATTTAATCCATGTGAGTCCTCAACAGCAACCACAAGAGAAAATGAGCATTTACTGCAGGAGTAAAATGAACATTACTTCTTTCTAATTATTCCTTAGAGGCCATAAAATCTCACTTAAACAAAAGCCAAATACTGTTCTCTATTTTAAAATACAGTTACAAAGAAGTTTCGTTGAGAGGCCTGTGCATCATCCTAGAATTGGGGGTGGAAGAACTTGCAGTTCCTAGTCTGTGATTGGGGGGAATGACATACACAGCTAAAAATGACACGTAGTCTAACTTTACAAAGGCCTTCTGCTAGGACAGTCACACAGGCTATTCCCTCTTTTCTACATGTTTTTGGTGGCCAGTTAATAAAGGTAAAATCAAACAGTCATCCAATTAATAATTTGTAGCAACTGTTTTCCTTTGGGATATATATGATGAGAAACATTAACCTTATCTCAAAAAAAGGGATAAGAGCCTTGGCTCTCAGTACCAGATTTTATATAGGCCAGGTGTCCACATACTCATCTCTACAGCTCTTGCCAGGATGGTGCATTTGTATTCCCATTGCTAATGGAATCCCTAAGGTCCTGGTTGCTGGCCTATTTTCCTGACTTCCTTACCAATATCTAGGAATACCCTTTTGAAGGAGCCACAAAGTATTCATTGCTTGCAAAACCAAGGTTGTTTCATAAACTATATGGGATTTATGGCTGTCTTATCCATATATGTATACACACACACGCATGCACGCACGCACGCACGCACGCACAGAGTCTAATTAATTAAAAACAAAATCATTGCAACAACCAGCTAAGTCGCGTCCATTCATTTTGTTTTTCCGTGTCGTACGTCTTGTTCGATGGGCAGCTGTAAATAAGCAGCCCATCATTTAAAGCAATTTCAGGTGAGAGTAATTTAATTTCAGCCCTGCACAAAATAAAGGTTCTTCAGACTTAAGCAGTTCTTCAGTCAGTAACTACAGTTCGTTTGCTCGGAGACTTTGAAATATAGCAGAAAACAGGCTGGCTGGCAGGTTGGTTTGTGCTGCAAGATACCCTGACAACCTGTCAAAGTCCCACTTTTCTCACATTCTACCAACTTCTCTTTTCTAAAGAAAGCATGAAATGTCAAAATGACAGGTGCCGCAGCGCAGCGGCATCCAGCTCCTGGGCCCATTACCTTAGGAAGGGAAGAGTTGAAAAGTTGTGCAAGTGACATATGCTGAAGACTGATCGGATTTGCCAGGTAAAGGGTGCTGATGCTGCTGATGTTAACCCCTTAGAATTGACTACTTTGAGCGACGTCCTTCGGGAGGACAATCTAGACATAGTTAGAGAAGAAAACCATACAGCTCTAGGGCAATAATCTTCAATGTGTGATTGGGCATCCATTTTTTTTTCATAATTGGGGATTTTCTGCTATTAATTCATTTCATGAACTCAACACAGCCTAGTTAAGGGAGATCTGAAGTTGCAAGTTGGGTATTTTTAGCAGAAAGATGAGTCACATAGCTAGAAGGGAGATTAAACACGGTGGGAAACAATTAAAACTACATCTGTATCCGTCTCTGTGTGTGAGTGTGTGTGTGAGTGTGCATGCACATGTGCATGTGTGTGAACACTTTTTAAGTGTTAAGCATATATTAATTGGGAAAAGCTCATTTAAATTAGGACTGAACTGTGAAATCCAGATTGAGAAATGCCAATCTATTAAGAGTTCACATCCCATCTTAAACAGATGAGTAACTTTGGACGTTCAGCCATTTCTTGAAATTTACACAGACCACTAAGATATTGGTGTTTTTCTAAGTGTGAATACTTTTAAATTGAATGACAGGTTGCCACTTTACACTAAGCAAACATATGTGAGCATAATAGAAATAGTTAGGTATCAGCAATGTGAAGTGAAAATAGTCGTGGGATCTACGTGTACCTGGAGGAAAGGTCTGAAAGATTGGAAGAACAGGAAGCTTGGTTCTCAACCTATAGAGCTGCATACAGTTAACAACTATGGATTCAATGTTGTTTGTCCTCTTAACAGTTCATACATCAGAAGGTAGGGTTGGTCATGTGCTCTAAAATCTTCCAGGTGTGGTAGGTGGGTAGGTTAGCGTATTTGGGGCATACCTTCAAGAGGAAATACTAGTCTCTCCCACTGAATTATGATTGGTGTGAATTGTTATAAGACCTTGAACATGACCATGAGCCTTTTTTTTTTCATTTCTGTGACTTCTTTTTTTTTAATTTTTATCAGATATATTTTTTTACTTACATTTCAAAAGTTATTCCCCTTCCTGGTTTCCTGTCCATAAGCCCTCATCCCTTCCCCTCCCCCTCCCCCATACAGATATTCCCCCCATACTTCCCCTTTATTGGCTCCCCGATATTCCCCTGCACTGGGGGTCCAACCTTGGCAGGACCAAGGGCTTCCCCTTCCCCTGGTGCCCCAACAAGGCTATTCTCTGCTACATATGCATTTGGAGCCCTGGGTCAGTCTATATATAATCTTTCGGTAGTGGTTTAGTCCCTGAAAGCTCTGGTTGGTTGGCATTGTTGTTTTTTGGGGGGTTGCAATCTCCTTCAACTCTTTCAATACTTCCTCTAATTCTCCCAAGGGGGTCCTGTTCTCAGTTCAGTGGTTTGCTGCTAGCATTGTTCTCTGTGTTGGACATGCTCTGGATGTAACTCTCAGGAGAGATCGGCCATTCAGAGCCTGACCCACATGTGGGAGATATATATATATATATCCCACAAAACCAGATAAGACTGATGAAGTTAGAAAATGACCATGCATCTTACTCTGATTTCTTATTTTAATAAATACTGTTTCTTTACAAATCTAGTCCACAATATGCTCTGAAGCTGCCCCTGGCCAGAGATGAAAACAAACGTCTAAAAGTGGCAAGTAAACCTCATCTTTTAATGTTATTCTACCTGAAATATTTCAGTGCAGTAAGAAGAATAAACTAAAGCACTTACTAAAATATTAGGAGACAACACTAACAGAGTAGAAGAAAGGAAAGAAGGAAGGAAGATTCTTTTTATAGCTTCTGGGTAGAAAAGAAAATTTAATGGTCGGAGTGAGCAGATGTACTCCTGTCTGTTCTCTGTGAAATAACATCATGTAGCAAGTTGGGAGTTCATACACTGCAGGTGTACTGCAAATAACTCTGTGTTTGGACCTGGTTGTCAATTCATATTGTCCACAAGGTATCCACTTATAAAATGGAAACTCCTGAAAAGTCTGGCTCTGTGTCCTGGGGAAACAAATGTAATTCTGTGTGTACCCAGCCACTATTACATAATTTTATCATTATTAACCCAGTTATAGAAGACTCTTTTCTTTGTTTTCAAGATGGAAATATAAAAAGACACTGCACTAAATTAGACGTATGAATCAGACAAGGAGATTTTGTAGCCAGAAGAGTATTAGGACTATATTACTTCAGGAACAGGGGCTTCAATTAGCCAGTCTGTTGAGTGTGTGACTTATAATCTTAATATTACTGTAACTAAATGTGCTTACAACAGGCTGAGAGATAGTGAACTGTGGCTCATGTGTCTGGTGAAGACTTAGAATAGCAATGGCTGATATTACCAAACATTTATCAATCCCCATGTAGAGGACTAAGAGTTAGAAATTACATGTACTCTTTAACTTATCTCGTATGTATCCAGAATGGTAAGTACCATCGTTCTCCCTGTTTGACAGAAACAAACTGCTTTCTGCAGATGCTTAGTTTAAAAGGTGGAGGCTCCATACTGAATATGAAGCCGGGATACCAAACCACTGGATTGTGCTGCAGCTTCCAAATCAGAGAAGAAACAGAATAGAGTAAGATGTTTCTGTTGAATTCTCTCAACGGAAACTACCACAATCTTGGGTCAGTGGTCATTTTGTGGAAAGAATTTACATAGAGTCCTTATCTGTATTGACCTTAGCCTTAAGTGAGATGGGGATTTTTTCTGCTTCAAGTAGATACTAATAACTCCATTAGATTTACATTAAGGTAAAAGTTGTTATTCTCATTTCTGTAAGGCTTTAAAGGAGTCAAAGAAGGAGGAAGTCCTCTTTTTTCTGCTTGGAAGGTTTTGATTATTTCTGCTATTCTCCTTTTGTTGAGGTTTATCTTATGCTCTTTCCTGTTTCTTTCTGCAGGCACTCAGCGCTGAGTTTTCATCGTTGGAATAGAATGCTTAGGGAGACAAGCTCCCCATTCTTCCCTTATTGTTAACCCACCATACTTGGCTCACGAATTTTGGAGAAAATACCATGAGGAGCTGAGTTGCAGGAAAGAAGTCCATTTGCTTCTCTTAGAAATGAAGATGATCTGGGGGGTCTCCTAGATCAAAGTCCCCAGAGAGAAGAAGGGAATAGAATGCTTAGGAGACAAGCTCAGAGGCAAACTTTAAGGACTCAGAGCATTCTGCCTGCCTTAAGTAGGGACGGTAGAGAAAGAGACCTCTGACTCAGTTAATTGCCACATCAGTTAGAAATATTATAATAAACTATTACACTTTATGCCAATTCTTGAAATTATTTTCCTTCCTCTGTTGAAGGAGAGCTTCAAGCATGGAGAGAGTGTCTACAAAATAATGGTGACTGAAATTCAGGAAAGTACAGATATCACAGTCATTTTTTACCAAGTGTCTGGCTGGTCGTTTCTCAAAGACACTCTAATTACATTGAAAGATAAAGGAGAGTCCATTTCAACTGTAAGCAGCTTCAAATAGTAAGCACTTGTAAAGATTGAAGGGTGAACGGTTGCAGGAACTTTCAGGAGTTTTGGGACTGTTTACTACAAGTGATCATATCCATAGCTTCTCTACTTTTTTTTTCTATAAATTGAAAATGGAAATTGTTTGATACTGTCAGTTCCTTGATGTAACTATAACTGTAAACTTCTGTAGTCTTACTGGGCTTAGCCTATGTGCCTGTCTGTTTCTGTCGATCCTGTTTGGAACATGTTGGGGGTAGTACATGTGTCCTTCTGGTGATACCATATCGTCAAATGTGTTACCAAAGATAATGTCAAGAAAAATATTTTAAAAATAATTATGATACTGTAAGTATTGTAGCCCATACCTTTTATCCCAACACTTAATAGATTTCTATGAACTAGAGGCCACCTTGGTTTACATAGTGAATTTTAGCTAACCAAGGCTACATAGTGACACCATGTCTTAAAAGGCAAACAAGGAACATAAAACCTGGGTAGAGACTGAAGAGATGGGCTAGCACATGTTACTCTTTGAAGAACCCAGTTTTGAGTCTTAGCACCCACATACACGTAATGGCTTACAACTATCTGTAACTCCAGTCCCAAAGGGTCCAAAATACACTCTTTTGGCCTCTCCAGGCACCAGGCATCACGTGTTGCTCAGATGTGCATTCAGGCACAACAAGAAGGATCCACATGAAATAAAAATAAAGGAAAAAAATTAAAAATGCTTTAAAGGTTATCATAGTTCAAAAGCTATCGATGAAAGAAGTTGTTGCAACACCAGAGAGGAAAAATCAAGGGCTACTGATATGCAAAGCATTTGGTATTAGTCTATCATTGCTGCTGTAGATGCCTTTAGTGAAGTACATCAAGCAGGCTCTACTATGTGAAATATGAAGTTTCATTTGTAGCATACAGTACTTCAGGACAAGGTCCTTCATAAATACACATTATAATAATAGCTGTTATCACCAGTATTGCTTTGTGATTATGTATCCTCTCCTTTTGTCCATATCATTACAATGCACTCCAGATTTTTTATTAAAAAAACTATTAAATAAAACAAAAAACCAAAGAGTAAGTTGTCAGAGGACCCAAGCCTTAAATCATGGATTCTGTGGATTGTGATTGTCAGGTTGAAAACGAAAGATACAGAGCCCTGTATCCTTGGATCCTTTTCAGTTCTATTAAGCAAATGTGTCTAAGCTTAGACTTTGAAGGCTTCTATCTCATTATGTATGGGCATTTGCTCACAGCTTCCGTTAGAAGGATCATTAATGGCAGCATCATCAAAGCCCCTCCTCACTAAATATTAGTTATATTAATATTAAGTCAATGCAAAGGATTTCATCCTGGGGCCTCCTCCAGATTCATCAGAAGCTCCAGACAGTCTATTTATGCCTATACTTGATTAAAAATAAATTCTTCCTAGAGGGTGTCCTTCTACCCAAAGATCAATTGCCACAGATCACTTTTTGTTTCTATTAAGATTTTATAGGTTCACTGTAATTATGTGTCTATAGATATAGAAAGACAAGTGCTGGCTGAAGAATTAGAATCCTGGTAATTCCTTACTTTTATGTGGGTTTTTTAACTGTAACTTAATAGGCAACTTTCTTAGATCTTTAGGGAAATCAGAGAACCTTCTAAAAACTTCATGTTGAGAGCTAGTTTGAAAGTTACTACTTGTTTCATCCCACTGAAAAAGCCAGTTAAATTAGAAGACACATTGCTGTGTTAAGAAACGGCACCTCTTTTCTCATTTAGACTTCTCACACCTTAAAGTAGGGCTAGAATTTTAAGTAATGCATTTTAGCATCTAACTCTCTCAGCACTAATTATCTTTCTTCTAGGTTGTATAAAAGGCTATTTTTTTAATTAATTACTGTTAAGAAGTAGACAATAAATGAATAGAGTCCATCTCAGTTCTAAAAAAATTTACAAAAATCCCAACATTGAAAAAAAAAATACACAGTACAAAAAAGAGTTTCACATGAAAGTTTCTGTGTCCTGTCCCTTCATTCAGCTGAGGAGGGAGAGAATCAGCCAAGAAGCTCATTGTTTGATGGACACAATGTCCATTAACTAAGTTGACACAATGCAATGAACGAGTTTGACTCATTTTTTTTTTTTAACCAATCGACTGTCTCTGCTTTTTGTTTCAGTGTCATGTAGATAGAGCAGCAGATAACAGTGTCTGTATTGAACAGAGCAGTTAAGTGACGCGGCTTTAAAACGCTGCGATTATAGAGGCCACACTTAATAAGTCAATGTGTTTGAGATGCTTGCCGATCTATGGAGTAAAGATTACTTGACTTCTGGAGTGTCTCTACTAGTAATTATATATTGTAAACCCAAACATAGCACTAAGGGTTTGTCTGGTTTAGTTGTCAATACCGTGCATCTCCATGTAGCCCCAAACCTGCCCTCTACTCAGCACTGAGTTTCTTCAACAGAAAACATCGGTTTTGTTACAGTAATAGATCAAACTGAGTCTCGGCCTTAATTACAGGTGCTTGGCAGGTTCAGTTTAAAATATCAATGCAATAGTTATAGTAAGCATAGCCTAAGTCATTCATTATTTGAACCTAAGACAATTTTGTGTTCTGAACTGTTTTCACCCCAGGCAAAGGCCAATTATTTGAACAGATGAAAAAGTTCAACAAAATAGAAACAGTAGCGAAATTCAGCTACTATTGCTGGGATGCAAATTCGGTGTAAAACTAGGACTCCTGGCTAATTGTTAATAGTTTAGAAGTGCTCATTAAATGTAACTTTCAGTCTTTCAGAGAGTCCTAACCCGTGGTATGGAACCCATAAAAGCATAGTGAGAGAGTATTCTTTCTCAGGCTAAAGGGTCATGATATTATCACTATTAATAATAACAATTACCTTGTATCCAGAGGCCAATCTTCAAATCTCCCATGTCAATCAATATATTTTAATAGTTGGTTTATAATAAATGCAAGTAAAAATATATGAATATTTGAATGAAATATGACCATGAATCCCAGTTACTCATCACATCATAGAAGAGACAATATGGTCAGAAGCTTAGAAATTGTCTCGATCCTATCTTCAATAAAGTATGCTAGAAATTTTAGGTGCTTATTTAAATATAAAGCTTCATTGGTGACAAAAGTAAATATATTTATACTGCTTTTTCCTTCATGTTTTCCAGTGATGCTAAACTGTACACTTGAAATTATTTTAAGATACGAAGAATTTCAGCAGATTTTTTCCTTCTTCTCATATTGTAGGTGTGTTGTCCTTCTCAAGATGAATCATGAGAACTGTATTCAAAGAAGGTTTTTCCATCATGGCAAATGCTGATCAATCCTGTCCGTCTAGTCCTTTATTAAGTTTCTCAGTAAATCATGGCTTCCCTAATAACCTCCAGAAAACAAATGGACGTACAACCCACCATCAGTCCTCAAGAGAGGAAGCATTCTAATGAAAAGAAGAGTCAGTTGAATTAATGTCCCCCTGCTCTCAGGTTTTCTCTTCCATACCCATTCCTTACCATCCCAGGATGTTGCCATTCTAGAATATTATGAGATTTTACTGAATAAACGGATCCAATGCTCCAATCTCACCCAGTAGATTGGACAGCAGGTTTTGTCCTCTGAATCACTGAAAAATGGTCTTGTTTCTCAGACAGAAAACTAGCACCTCCTCCCTCAAGAAGAACACACATTGGAAGCAGAACATCGCCTGGGAAGGATTACCAAATTTGACAAAAAGAAGCTGTTGACCCCAGGGGTTTTTTAAATAAGTCATTAAGGTCTTTTAAAAGATATATCATGTGGTCTTTTCTATGCTAGCAGGGTTTACAAAGTAATAGAAAACTTTTCTTATATAGTGGGATTTAAGAGACTGGGTTAGGGTTAGTATCCCGAGAATGTAATGATTTCATATAGTCCATAAGAGTACATTCAACATAGTAGGTAGGGCTCATCTACAAGCCCTTGTCTTCAATGTTTTCTCGTTTAATGATAGGATAGCACTCTTTCTAACCCTGTGAGGTCACTAATCCTTTAATACCTGAGTGTAAAAAGAAAATGTTTTCACATGGCAGAAGATTTGGAAATAACGAGACTATCTTTTGGATGTTTCTTCTAGCAAGAACATGGAGAGTAAGGTTTAGGAGGTATTGTTCCCAAGTTTCTCATCTAGTTCTTCTGAATGTGAAGGCATGGAGGTAGGTAGAATAACCGATTCTTCTCAATTGTCTCATTTCCTGTGACTTCAGATGAAGTATTTAAAGAACCTAAAAGGAACCAGAGTACAAAACTAGACTCCAGATTTCAGTCTAAATGCATCTTTTTCTTCTGCTTGGTTGGCCTTCCTTGGTGATCCCGTAGGGCTCTGTAAGGGCCAGCATCAGAAACTTTGCGATCACGCGGTTCATTTTATCTGAAATGGACATTTTGCTGAGCTTCTGAAAGAAAAGACAATCTGTATAAAAATAAATACAGATGTTCTAGGGAGTCAATCAGTTCTCCTTCAAATAATATAAAATGTACAGTTGATTAAAAAAAACTTGCTGTTTTTGTTCAGGTATGCTATGTTAAGAGCCATTATGTGTTATGAAGCACGCTTCTGCGTGGGTAGTTTAGCAGTCCCTCAAGCGTGCAGCCAGAGTTCTGGTCAGTTCTCCTCCTTCATTTCTGACTCTTTTTTCCTTCGGAGCTGGGGACCGAACCCAGGGCCTTGCGCTTGCTAGGCAAGCGCTCTACCACTGAGCTAAATCCCCAGCTTCTGGCTCCTTTTATGATGCACTCATAGCTACAAGAACTACGACAAGAATCTGCTGACAATGACATGAAACGTGGTCATGGCTCTCATCACAAAAGAAAGTACACAGGAAATAAGCATGGAGATGTTGGTGCATTTCAGGGATAATGGTTCCCTGTAAGGTAAAATGTGGAGTGTTTTGTTTTATTTTGCTGTAGAAGTATTATTCAGACATCTGATAAAATGGAAGGAAATCATTGCTCAAAACATGGTAGACTGCAAAACGGGAGATTGGGTTCGCCTCCAAAAATGCTAAAAGCAGTCAAAAAAGCAGCTTTCTGGATGGGGAAGATCAGTAGATTTAAAAAGTATTCATAGAGGACTTGATGAATGAGGGAAAATCTAAACTGACCAAGCAATTCTTGATTACCATGGACCATGTGGTCAGAACTTAAGAACGGGATGTTGCTTGGGGACTGTTGGGGAGAGGAGCTCAGAGAAACCTAACATCCTCAGGGAGAGAGTCCGTGACAGTTTAAACTATGAACAGACTTGTTGGTGTTTCATTCTGCTGGGAGAGGTGCCATAGGACGACTTTGGAAGGCTGTCCTCCTGTGCTCTTAGGGATGCAATGTCTGTTCCTCACCTCACAAGCTGGAGAGATTGCTTTATGCTTAACCTGCTTGGTAGCCATTGCCTCATTGCTGGCAGCTAAATGACAGTCTCACAGTTATTGTTTGGTCACACCCCTGAGAGTATTTGGGTATAGGAAAGGATGGTTTTAAGTCTCCTTTGGAACTTGATACAGAAGAGGGTGTGTGTGTGTGTGTGAGTGTGTGTGTGTGTGTGTGTGTGTGTGTGTGCATGTGAACATGCATGCTCACACGCATTTGGGCAAGCTGTTTAATCTGTGAGTCTTCAATTGCTCGCTGACATAATAAAGGAGCTGGTTAGGATGATTTCTCATGTCCTTCTCATTACACACACACACACACACACACATACACACACACACACACACACACACACACACACACGCACACACGCTTTCAGGGGATCTGTCATTGTCTTCTGAGCTCCAAAGCACAAAGCACACATAGATACATAGACATACAGGCAGACAAAACACTTCTACAGAGAAAATAGTAATAACAAACAAAGAAAAATACCCATCAGGTCATGTATGTTTCCGCGAAAGCTGCTAAAGTTTCCCCAGACTGAATGAGGAGTGTTCCCTGCCATGTGCTGGAGAAGGGGAGAAAAGCTTTTAATCCAATGTATAGCCTCTCCTGACAAATATATATTTGTTCCGTAGCGGGCAAGAGGAACTTAAAAAAAAAAAAACCTGAATGCTAAAAGTAATTAAACAATTTGTTTTAGTATGAAAAACCAGCTCAGGAAAGAGCCATCGAAACAGAGAATATGGAACGATTCTTCTCAGTGAGGAAATATAAATGCTGAAGATTCCCTGTCCACAGGTCTTATACAGCACAACTAAGGGTTGTTCAAATGCAATATCCTATGTAAATAAAGGTTAAGGATGCATTTAACCAAGATTAAGTATAGCGGGAAAACATTGAAAGAGGAGCAGGTACTGGGTAATTTTTTTTCTTAGAAGGCTGCTGTTCTGTTTTTCTCAACTTAGAAAATCAACATTTCACATCTCTAATGAAATTCTTACTCACTTCTGCTTTTCCAAATGGACTAGAAGTGAGGAAAACGTTCCACACCCTTCCCTAATATTGTGGTTCAGACAAAGCAACATATACGCACAGATTCATTTGTATCTCAGAAGGAATACATCATAAGCAGAGACCGACATTCATACTTTCTCCTGTCTTGTAAAAGCTTTGGAGCTTGATTTCTATTTTATAATGAAATCCTGATTCTATTTGGAAATTATCCCCAAATTAGTGACAGCAAGCACCTGAAGAGTGTCCAGGATATGAGCTTCCAGGATCTGAGTCAAAGTGTTGTTTTTGTTTTTGTTTTTTAAAAACATTTTTTATCCAGCACTAACAAAACAGGAACTAGGCAAACAAGTTTTAGAAGGGCCACCACAACATAGACTCACTTGTTGAATCACACGTGTCCTATGGAATATGTTATCTTCAATTGTGTTCCTGTTATGGGATCTGTTGTCCTGTTTCCCATTCTGCACTTGATTTGTAATTCTGGGCCATAGCAACAAGCTTCCCCAGAGGACTGAGCAGTGGTCAGTGAATTCAGTCTGTCTTTGTGGTCTGTGAGCTAAATTGTTACAGCTCCACCTAGTGGACAAGTCACATCCAGGAGGACAGGGGATAAAAAGGGGGCCTGGTTCAAGGAGAATGGGCCTGCAGACTCCAAGGCAGGGTACTTGACGGAGAGGCATAAGCTGTGAAAAGTTTTGCAGACAACCTGGCTGAAAACTTAAGATGGTTGTAGAGAAAAATCAAAGTATAATTATTAGAGAGAGAGAGGGGGAAAAAAACCATCAACTTTCTCATTACTTCAAGGACCTCTAGAGATTTTTATAGCTTTCTGGAGGACGCTGTTAGGTACGAAGAGAGACAAGTCAGAGGATGAAATTAATAGAATTCACAAGTGTAAACAATTTGGGAGAATTTTCTAAAAATGCACACACAGATTTATGTGTTCAGTATTCTGTGGCTGTTTCCTCCCACAAGATATTTAAGGGAGATTCTCAATGTCCAGCTTCAGTCCACAGACGCTTTGTAATCATAGCTAAGGCTCTGTGTTAGTAGCAGGCACTCTGTTCTGTCCTCAGTACTTCATGGACTCTCTTGTTCGTTTGTATTCTCTCTCTCTCTCTCTCTCTCTCTCTCTCTCTCTCTCTCTCTCTCTCTCTTCCTCTCTAAAAGCCGTGACCAGAAGCCAAAGGATTGAATTAATATTATAAAGGTTTTTGAAAGGAGCAGCAGCATTGTATTAGAAACACGATCCCCAGACCACACAAACTGCCTGTCTGTACACGTGGGTGGGATAGAGAAAGCTAAAGTCTGTCCAGACCATTGTCAGCTCGGTCCTCTCCCCCTTCCTTCCTCTACTTCTATCTCCCTCTTTTTCTTCCTCTCTGTTTGCTATTACAGAGGAGCCCAACTGGCTTCTCCTGCATGGATTCCTCTTTATGCAAACATTTCTGAGACATCCTGCTCCTCTCTAAGTACAACTGTTTTCCGAGGAGAACTGACACAACGGCCTGCAGATTTTCTCTTATTCAAATCAAGTAAAAAAATTTTTTTTCCATTTTATCAACATTCATATAGGGTATTCAGAGAGCTTTTGCATCGATAGCAATTTTAAGAATGCCCTTGACATCAGCGCTTTCCATATTTGAGACACGGCTGCTTTTGAAGGAAGCGCTTAATGCTCTAAGGCTGAGTTAGCATAAACATTGTACGGTCCCAGGTAAACGACACCTGGAATGCAGCATACCTTCAATAAATACTTCCTGAATTGAATTGGAAAGGCAATTTGTGGGATAATAGACAGCATTTGCGTGCCTTCTCGGACAGCTGTTGGAGTAAATTAGGGGAGACCCAGGAAAACCATGTCCAAAGACATTCATACTCAAGACTTCAGAGTCTGTGATTAGGAGCTGAGGTCAAGACCCCCAGCTTTCCTTACTGGTTGTACAACAAATAGGCTACCTCCTTGCATAATTCCATATCTCCCTGTAAATTAGAAAGCGTAAGAATAACACATTTTCTGGTAATAATAAGAGAATATGAGGAATCTCCGTACATTAGTACAGTATAGTGAGCCCTTGCTAAATGCTAGCGTGTGCAAATGCCATATTAAAGAGTTGGTTTATTTACTTATTTATTTTTGATCAAGAAAGCCTTCTATCAAAGGATTCAGTTAAAAAGGATGGGGAAGTAATGAGAAGAGTGGTAGTTGACCAAGGCTTGTGATTACACTACTAATTATAATATACTCTGAGGAACTGCTTTTCAAAGCAGCCCTATCCATGTCAAGTAAGTTTAAGACAAGTGTTTAGGCAAAGATGAGCAAAATGGTGCTTGGAGAAAAAGAGAACCAGTATGCAGACAGCCTATATCATGCTATCAGCAGCCTTATAAAGGGTAAAGGAAAACGCAGAACAAGTTAGTCAAGTCGAATGCAGAACAGAGAAGTTAAGCAGCCTGTTTAGGTTGTTATTGGACACAAATAAATATTCAATGAGCTTTTGATAAAAAAAAAAAAAAGGAGCACACTGACGACAAATCTGAAACTAGCAGAAGCAAGTAGGTTTGGCAAGGACATTTCGCAGGCTCTGAGTTTTAAAACCAGAAGAATTATTCTGATCACTATAGATCAAGGTATTTAGTGAGTCAGGAAAGCGTGTTGATTATGAAAATATGTTATTTAAGTGGATGCTAATCAAGGCCATTTGTCATGTTATGCTCGAGTTTTTGGTACTACGGACCAAATATTACAGATGACAAAAAGAAAATTTAAGTCTGTTAGGCAGAAAAAGCAGTTCCTAAAAGATGCCCACATTCTAATATTCAGGATCTGTGGACACGCAAAATAGATTATATATGATTGCAAATAAAGGTATATTTGTTAGCCTGTGAGATAAGCTAAAAGTTTTATATTAGCTTACTAGTGGGCCCTATTGATCATGGGAGAGAGAGAGGGAGACCACAGGAGTTAGGGAGAGAGTGAAAATTATAGTTAAAATAATTTGAGAAGTTAGCTTTCAACTTTGAGCGAATGAACAAAGAGCCAAGGAAAGTAGACAAGCGATAGAAGCTCAGAATGCCAGAAAAAATAGTTCTCCAGCTTCTGCTTGGGAACTATCCCTCCTGTTACTATCACAAGCTAGGCCAGAAATACCTGCTTTTGAATTCCGACTAACAGACTGCAAATGAAGACAGGCACTCCTGGGAGATTTTGTGGGCTCAGTTCTTGACGGTTTTTGTAAAGGGGAATGTCACAATAAAGTCAGGCGTGGTGTCTTTATTTCTCATTCCATATAAAAGTATGCTCATAATAAGTTCTAGTCAGCTAAATGTGTAATACCATTACATCTGAAAATACCAATGTGTACGTCTTAGTTAAAATATTGCCAAAAATGCCAACAGTCACGTGGACACTTTGAAGAATGGTGTTAATAGACCAAGCCAACAACAACAAAAAAATTATCCTTAAAATCAAAAAGAAAATGGCATTATTTTAGTAAGAGCACCAGTGGAAGGGGAAGCCTTTGGTCCTACCAAGACTGAACCCCCAGTGAACGTGATTGTTGGGGGGAGGGCGATAATGGGGGGAGGATGGGGAGGGAAACACCAATATAGAAGGGGAGGGGGAAGGGTTAGGGGGATGTTGGCCCGGAACCAGGGAAAGGGAATAACAATCAAAATGTAAATAAGAAATACCCAAGTTAATAAAGATGAAAAAAAAAGATGAATCGTAAAAAAAAGGAAATGGCATTATTTAAAGAAAGCATTTTTTTTTTTAATAGCAGTAGCAATCAAAGTTTAATGTAGCCAGGTACCTAGTTGCAGGTGGGTAAACATAGAACACCTGCACCTTTGAAATACAATCTGGATCAAAGGAATAGATGACATTTAAATATAAAGACAATAGAGTTGGAGAAGAGTTGGTCCAGCTCCCTTGGACCAGGCATGTGTAGTTAGCAGCATCATTGGAGGTCATCAGCGATAGGTGTTCTAGGGCACCAAACCCGTCACATTTTTCCTCATAGTGCTTCTTGAGAAAAAGTATTAGCCGGCTAATTTGACAGAGGGAAACCAGGAAAACAGGGCCCACAGCAAGAAAAGAGTGGAATGTTCTTTTGTAGGGTCAGGTAGAAGACAGACAATGTCAGCTGACTTGGGAGAAAATATTTCTTACAGCTGGAGGACAGTTTCCTGTATGTGCAACTGGCAAATTTGTTGTAAAATCCTGGTGTCAGCCTTCAATGTAGCATCTTGATTTAAAAAATAAAAATAAAAATATTTTTAATGACATAGAGTCATGAAAACAGTCATGGGACCACGAATAGTCTGCAAAGTAGTTAGGAATGAGATAAAGAAAAGCGTCGATATACATATCTTGGTAATTGTACCTCTTTACAATGAGAATGCCACTTTCTGATGGCAGGTTCTTGAGGATACAAGAGGAGTGTTCACCACAATTATTTGCCATGGGCATTTTCCCACACATGTACACTAATGAAGGTCTCCATCCTCAAGGTAACAGGGTCTTGGCTGAGCATTCTTCTTATGTTATTTACATTGTGCTTTGAAACCTTTTTGTAGTTTTTTGTTTGTTTGTTTTATTTTATTTCTGAGTTCAGGGGGAGACATACCTTAAAATGGAGATCTGTTCAAGCATGATGCAGGAAGGAAAACCTGGGGACCTTACCCATAAACAGTCTATCAACTCCATAGCTATTCATTCAAAAGTTCTGAAAAATTCACAACAAAATCCAGGGACATGACTCCTGTGATCAGATGGCTGTTCAATAAGCATGGGGGTTTGAATTTGGATTTCTAGGATAGAGCTGTCTCCTGAGAGGTTCTGCCAGAGTCTGAACAATACAGAGCCGGATGCTCACAGCCAACCGTTAGACTGAGAACAGGGTCCCCAGTGGAGGAGGCAGAGAAAAGACTAAGGTAGTTGGGTTGGGGGTTTGGAACCCTGTAAGAACAATAGCATCAACTAAACAGATACCCCAGATTTCCCAGGAACTAAACCACTAGCCAAGAAGTACACGTGGAGTGACCCATGGCTCCTGCTGCATACGTAACATCAAGATGTGGAGCATCAATGGGAGAGAGGCCCTTGGTCCTGTGAAGGCTCAATGCCCCAGTGTAGGGGGATGCCAGGGTAGGGAGGTGGAAGGCAGTGAGTGTTTGGGGGATCACCCTCATGGAGGTAGGGGCTGGGGGAGAGGGCTGGGGGTTTTTGGAGGGGAAATTGGGAAGGGGGATAATATTTGAAATGTAAAGAAAATATCCAATAAAAAAAAAAAAGAAAAAGAAACAGGAGTGGTGGTGTGTGTCTGGAATCCTAGCGATATTGGGATAGAGGCAAGAAGATTCCTGAAGCTCCTTGGCCATCTGGTTTTTCTGAGTTGGTGACCTCTAGGTCCATGGGGAGATACAATCTGTAATGTAACACGGGGAGAGAGTAGAAGGAACCCAGCCCTGGCCTCTTATCTCCATGTGTAATTCCTCCCCACACGTGTGTACTTATGGGCACATACACACATATATACGACACATAGATACACACTTTCAAACAACTCATATCACAGAGCTTATTGGCCTGCCCCTTGAATGGGACACTTAGTTCTAATCTATGGGGCACTTGCATTGTTTTCCTGACTAAACTTCTACTGGAATCACATGTGTCTCTGGACTGAATCCCTTCATTTAAGTAAACAGGGACTGAGCTAGCCTGCAGCTGTCACAACAGAAGGTGGAATAATGAAGTTTAGCCATGGAATGTATCAGGACATGAATGTAACATAGATCAGGGTGTCAGGGATGAGCAAATGGTTGAGAATACATGTTACTCATAGAGAGAACCTGGTTTGGACTCCTAGTACCCAACTCATGGATAAAACCACCTGAAACTTCAGTTCCAGAGGATTCACCACACTTTTCTGGCCTCCATGTGCATGTAGATATACATGCAAGTAAAAAACTCATGCACATAATAAAAAACCCTAAATACTTTTAACAAAATATATTTCAAAAAACATAATGTAGTCAGAGAGGGTAAAGAGAGCACAGTTCCCATAATAAGGTCAAACAGCAGACCTCGGCTCTAGAGGGGAACATGCTTAACCGGCAGTTTTGGATACTCTCAAGAAAAATGAGGAAATTATTTTGTATTAAGCTTTAGTGGGAGAATAAACTTGGAAAGCCCATTTCTCTGGGATAAACGACATGTCAACTTCTATACTCTAAATGTCTTGAGGATCGAAGAAGACAACTCAATTGGTGGAGTGGTAGCTTAGCACATACAAATGCTAGAACTGATTCCCAGTACCACATGCACCAGGTGTGGTGACACGCGCTTCAAATCGCAGCAGCTGAGGGGCACCTGGTAGGTCAACAGTTCAAGGTCACCCTCAGCTGCCTAGTCAGTTAGAGGTCAATGTGGGCTACGTGAAGCCCCATTTCATAAACCGCAAAAACAAATCCAAAGGAAGGAAAAAAGCCTTGGAGTTCTATGTTCCCAAAGCTGAGATTATTCTGCTCAGAGCAAATGATAAGATGATCTATCCCTCTCACATGGCTATTGTAAGCGTTATATGCCCAGACACAAGGAGCCCTGTATGCAGCACAGAATAAGCTGTTATTCATATTACCCGTAACTAACAAAGTATCCTGAATATGCATAAGCAAAAATTCATGGGTGCAATTCTATTGGTATTTGCTAAGCTTCAATCTGAACGAGTGTTTGCCGAATATTGAGTGTCTTATACATACATATGAGGAACTTATTAAAATAGTCTTCATCTTTATTCTTAGCATGAAAGCATAGCTGAGTATTTTAATTTCTAATAAATGTTTACTTGGTGCTATGGTTACCAGAACTGTGCCTTGAAAACCCATGAAACAACCTATGATTTTTTTTTAATAGATCATCTTATATTGTACCCACAAATACCGATTTTTAGGTAAAGACTCTACTGTAGAAATCTCAATGGACAGCCATAGCATAACCACAGACAGAAATGAAGATAAATCTATGTCAGTGAGTTCAGAGAATGCGATATGCCTCCAGAATATATACTTCAATAAATACATGATTTCCAGGCTTTCACCAACTGTGCTCAACAGCAATCATAGAAATACTAGACTCCAAATGGTGAATCTAAGACAAGAAGAAATGTCATCAGCCAAGACTTTTGAGGAGGGCCCTCCCAATCATTCAAAAATAATCTAATTTTTTCAATCAATTTTTCTGCTAGGGAGAAGGTCCATTTGTTCTGTGAGGGTAAGTTAGCTTCTGATTAAGTTAGTATTTCTCTAAGTGGATATTAATAGTCTTTTATAACATTAACCATCAATCCGAGTTGAAATTGTGTTTCTCCAATTGTTGTACACAAAAGAAGTAGTGCTAGAATATTCTTTGAACCTTAGCTTAGGGCATATATATAAGGAAGAACAATAATATTGACCAACCAGATACCCCAGCGCTACCAGGGGCTAAACCACCAACCAAAGGGTACACGTAGAGGGATGCATGACTCTAGCCACATATGTAGCAGAGGATGGCATTGTCCGGCATCAATAGGAGGAGAAGCCCTTGGTCATGTGAAGGCTCCTTTTCCCAGTGTAGGGGAATGCCAGGGCGTTGAGGTGGGAGTGGGTGGGTAGGAGGGGGAGCATCCTCATAGAAGCAGGGGAGAGGTGAGGAGAGAGATGGGAACCAGGAAAGGGGATAACATTTGAAACGTAAATATATAAAATATCCAATAAGAACTTAATGTAAAAAAAGAAAGATCCTAAATATTGGTCTGAAGGCAAATCAGTATTCTCGTGGTAGTATGCCCAAGTTTCCTAAGTAAAACAGCATAAGTCGCCCAAGTCAGACAACGCAGGTTAGATTTCTCACAGATGTGGACTCCAAAATTAGGTGTCAGCCTTGTCACGTTCATGAAAATTCATTTTTTGGGTTGAACAGTCACTCAAACTTTCATAGAGGTGTTGGGGAGGTAAGGAAGGCAGGAGGGAGAGGCAGGAATAGCTGAGAGAGAGAGAGAAAAAGAGAGAGAAAGAGAGAGAGAGAGACAGAGAGAGAGAGAGAGAGAGAGAGAGAGAGAGAGAGAGAGAGAGAGAGACAAGTCAGATATAGGTGATAGGTAGATAGAAAAGAGAGAAAGAAAGAAAGAAAGCAAGGAAGGAAGGAAGGAGGAAGGAAGGAAGGAAAGATAAAGGAAGGACAGATTTTATATATATATTAATTAATAATATATATTATATATATATGTGTGTGTGTGTATGTAGGTAGATAGATAAATAGATGATAGATAGAAAGATAGATAATAGTCAACATTTTTATATCTCTTTTCATAAAAATGGGTTCATCTTTTATTGAAGGCCCACTCATCCTAATTTATCTAAATGTCATCACACACACACAAAAAAAAAACACATCTAAAATAGAAGATGTCATGTGATCGAGGGATCAAATCTAATTCCTCCATTATTGTCAACATAAGGATTTTCTAATGATAGACATTAAGAGGTTCCTGAATGTTGGCAGATGTTTCTCACACCTAAGTTAAGCCATATAAATGTAAAACATATGAAAAAAAGAAAAAATACAGGGTAAAAGAATTTTTTACAATGTTTACTTAAATATTTATGAAAGGAAAATTTAAAGTTTTGGCGACAAGGAAACTTAAATGACAGAAGCCTCAACTACAATCAGTATTTCTTTGGAGCCAATATTCAGTATACAACATGTGCGCGTGCGCGCCCGTGCGCGCACGCACACACACACACACACACACACACACACACACACACACACACACACACACCCCTTCTGTGACACTTAACCCCTATACTATACCACAGTCAAAAGAAAACTCTAAGCTCTAGCATGAAATGCTAACAATTTTATATAGGAAGTTTCTTTCTCCCAGTCTGCTGTGTCCCTATTCAAAGTCCTCTCAAAATGAAAACAAACAACTTCAAAGTTATTTCCCAAAGAAGACGTTCTCAGTAGCTGTGTGGAGGTGCAGAGTCAAGACCAATCCAAATCCCTTTGTGTGGTGTGTTTCCTTCTGCGCATGACATGGTTTCACTTTCTCTGTTCCTTAATGCCGGGGCTCCTTTCTCCTCTAGATTGTAATTGGCGTCAGGGCAGAGGCTACACTTCCCCTTTGTGGTGTAGAAGTAATCTCAAAGAGCCTGCAGTATTGTGAGCACTGAATAGAATTCCGTTGATGACTGTGATGTTTCTGAAAATGTCTAAGAAAAAAGGCAGATAGCTTGGCCTGTGATGGCCCTCACTTATGTATACTCAAGTACCTTTTTTTTTTCCTCCCATAAACAATAACATACCCAGGCAGCATCTAGGTAGGGTAGTGACTCGGAAGAACAATTCATTTCTCCAGTGCCCTTAAGTGACTCTGTCAAAGCCTTAGAAATCTACATAAGGATTTGGTCTAAACATACAAGCTGTGCAGTGTCTCAGCTCCATAAGCACAAGACCTGATCCCACTCCCTCCTCCTCAATCTACACATTCTTAATGCTTAAACTGTGCCCTTGAGATTTTTCTGTTAGTTAAGAGATGTACAACATAGGGGCAAAAATCAATCTTAATTAAGGCGAACTTTGGAATTATGATCGAAGGAAGGTACATTAGCCCAGTGCTTCCACACCCCATACACTGTTGTTATTGATGTTTGGACAGATGGGGAAAGAGAAACAGGAGTCAATATTTCGATCTACTGTGTTCTCTAAGGATCTGAATTTTTAACACCTCCATAATGAGTGCTGTGGTGTTTAATAAATACACAGCCTCCCCTTGGAGTGGCTGCGTGTGGAAGACACCAATGAAGTCACCAGAGTTACTTAGTAGTGGGAGGAAGGAGACTGTACAGAGTGGAAGGGAGATGTAAGTTTGATGTTTGATGTAAGTTTGAAGATGGAAACAAGAGACACTTTCTCTAGTGTGTAGATCATTCTATAGTTGGTCCGAAAGGACATAAACTTTGAAAACAAGTAATACAATGTTATAAGTGTCATGAAATAACTAACACAAGTTTTTAATATCTGATGTTTATATTGGCCTAGATGAGATGTGTTGATTACTGTTTATTTCAACAAGGACTATAATGGAGCAAACATCCTTACACTGAGATGTTAAAAATGCAGGAGAGTCTCTACTTAAATGGAGTAGATAGCGGATAAATCATGGGACACTCTCTCCTCTCCTTATCTAGTACTACTGCCCCATCATCTCATTTCAGCACATAGAGCAATATTATTAATTGAATTACCATAATCAGCTGACCTAAGACAACCAATCAGATTCTCTCCCTGGAGTAGGTGCTCTATTAATAAGAAGCCTGTCAACTGTCTGAAAAAGTTCTTCATGTACCAAGCATTTAATTATGTGGAATTCCTGTTCACTCTTCATTTTTATAAGACAGGGAGAGGCCTGTCTGAAAAGAGAAGGGATATGTGTATCTAGAAAAGATAAGACATTCCAGTGTTAAATGACTGAGAAAACTAAATTACACTATGGCAAACAATGGTTAGCCAGCCACTCCACTTTCACAAAGTAGCCTTTTGAGAATCATTTTTTTGTTTATGCTAATATGAGTGAAAAAATATTGGTACTTGCATAGTTTTTAGTTCACTGTCTTCTCGATTAGAAATGTACCAATCGTTTAACAATGTTCCAGGCACTGTTGAACATGAAACAAGAGACACATTTTCTGTTTTATGTAGACCATCGCATAGTTTGTTAGAGAGAAAGTAAAGTTTACAAACTACCTAGTACAACATTACTATATAGTACACATGCACACACACACACACACATATATATGACAATATAAATATGAGTACATATATGTGCAGTATAACTATATAGTGTATAGTACTTGAGCTTGGAAAATGGGTAGATTAACAATTTTCAGAGAGACGGAGAAAGGAAATATGAACAAGACAAACTATCTAGCGAATAGATATTCTGCAGGTAGAGAAGCAGGTCAATAGCATTCTATGGAAGGAGCAAGATATGAAAATCAAAACGTCTAGGATGGCATCAAGTATTCACCTTAGGTCTTGATGACCTAGAACCCACACTATTTCAGGCAATGTAAAAAAAAAAAGTCTGCTCTTATTCAGTTCTATCAGAAACCTTAGATGAATTTCTACTGAAAAAAATATGAACTTACTGGCAGAGCTGTATTCGCCATGAGAGGCACTCGGTGGGAGTGTTTCCAGAATCTTTAGGTCAGCAAATGAGGCTTAAGAATAAGGAAGGGCTCAGAAGTCTCCAAATAGCCAGATGATTCCTAGGACCATCTACGGTTTGCTTAGACTCCTATGGCTTGCATAATTGGCTGTGAATTTAGTACATGTGAGTTTGGCAAGGGTATGCTCTCTCCTATTGGCTTAAGGTCAGCCTAAGAATGCCCATCTATCTTTGCTTTGCTCTAAAACCTCAGTGGGTCTCTGGAAAAGATAAGAATCTTGCAGGTAGGGAGTAATCTTGTTTAGAGATTGAATCCATCAGTCCATGACACTTTCCTAGGTTTCTCTCAGAACACTGATAATTCTAAGAGTCATCACTCTTTCAACAGGAAGTCTATTGAGAAACAGTTCCAGATCACCAAGATGACTGACTCTTTTAAAAATTCTTTATTACAACTCTAAAAAAGACTAATTTGCTTTTGAGCCTTTCCTAAATATTAGTCATTTTATAGGTATATTGTACACATTTTCTAACTTCTTATTTTAAATTTTTTTCTGAGGAATTATTATTAACCTTCTTAGAGATGAGAGAGAGAGAGAGAGAGAGAGAGAGAGAGAGAGAGAGAGAGAGAGAATGGTTAATTATCTTAAATAACCATACTAAATTTTTATTTCCAGTAAGTGTTAAGAACTTTGTAGAAGCTCTAATTTTTATAATCTGAGGTGTGAATTTCTTTTCTTCCTGAGGATGACCTTGAACTCCTGATCTTCATGCCTTTATCTGCATGTGCTGGGATTAAATGAGTACATTATCATTCTGAGCACAAGTTGAAATCTACAAATTCATTATTTCTTTTTATTTTCCTGAGTGAAAAACTACCCTCCAGGTTCTATTTAATGAGTTGTGGCTGTTAAAGTCTGTCTCAGCTGTTTCATTTCTACTAGCTCATTTAATTATTACACGTATACAATGATGCTAAGACTATCACTATCTGTACAGATGGTTACCAAAAAAATCCCCTGAAGACCATCAGTAATAATTAGCACTTACAGGCAAAATAATGCCTTGCCCACAAAACTGTCCTTTTCCGAATTCCCAGTGTGTGTGAACATGCTAGCTGCCATAGCAAAGAAAAGGTAAGAGGGCAAATAGAATCAGTCATTACTCAGAATCCAAGTAGGAGCATTGTTATCACAGGATTCCTTTAACACATGAAATAGAGATTTCAAGAGAAGAAGAGAAAGGTATGGGTATGAATAGGATTTAGTCTCAGATTACCAAATATAACTCAAGAAACAAGTGGGGTGAAAACCACGTAAATCAGTCTCTAGAAGTTGAAAGGGGCAGGGACTAATTCAACCCATAATGCCAGAAAAATAAAGTACCCTCCTCAATCCTTGACTTTATCCAAAAATATCTAAAATAGACTCAGAATTGTAAGATAATACGCATGTATAATGTTAAATTGCATATGTATTCTCAGCTTTTAGAGTTGAAATAACACATTACTATAGCACTTACCAGTCATTTTGCCATTCAGTCCTTAGATCAGCTGCATAGAATTGGTGCTACTGGGTTTTATTTTAGAAAAGGGAGCTGAAGGATTGGATTGTGTGCATGTGCGTGAGTCCTCCTGCGTATTAGGCAAACACTCTGCCCCAGCCCCAAACTTGCAATATTTCTCCCTCAGTCTTCACAGGAGCTGAGGTTGAGTGTGACAGACTGGCCCCATCAAAATTCATTGATTACTCTTCCCACCGGCATTTACGTAGCAAGAAGAAATCATCTCTCTTAATTCTGAAATCTTTTCTGGGCACAAACCACCTCTCATATGACTTAACAATTCTACCATGTTCTAAGAGAAACTTTCTGATTTATAACTAAATATTTCAAGAACAGTAGGTAATTCTCTAAATTCTTTAACATTACTCAGAACTATTTCTCCCATAAAAGTATAGAACAGTTTGTGCTATTCAGTAATACACTAAAAGTAATAAGAATTAAAATAATTATATCTATTTTATGGCATTATTTTGTCCTTTCTCCAAATGACAAAATTTCAGTTAAAAATACATCCTATTCTAATGTTGTTTAGATGAAGGGATTAGGGAATAAGCAGTCGTAAATGCAGTCTATGATGAAAACCTGAATTGTCTCCTAAAGGCCAAATGAATTTCCAGGACTCTAGCATACTCTATTCATGACCTACCTGAAAAAGTTTGAGTTCCCTGCATAAAAATGTTTAATCTTATACCCTCAGAGTAATTTTTGAGATATTAAGTAATTCATGGAAAGCAAAATAACTTTCATGTTTTTGATTATTAAACATTTTGCTTATTTTAAAAATCAGTAAAGAGCTTTAAAAAAAAACTTTTATTGCAAAGAAGCCTCTTGTTGAGCTAAGGATTGAAAGAAAACTACTTCTGCCAACATGATACATCTATCAGAAATGGGAAATAGCTATACTTTAGAAACCAATGTGTGTGTATTTATTCTATTGAATTATTACCTCATTTATCATATATCTATGCATCCAGCCATTCATCTACATGCCTACCCACAGGCAAAGCACAAAGATTTGTACATTCATCTAACAAATGCATAATTTTTCAATTATGACAGGTACACGTCATTTCATTTTAACATATACTGTGCATGGCACCTGTTAGGAAGTGTAAACAAACAATTCTGACAATTCCTTAAATGATAAGAAGAAAGTCTGTCATTAAATGCAGGGGTTACTACACAAGGAAAGGAGTAAGGAAACTGCCAATCACTTAGAATTAGAGAAACAATGTCCTCTATAGTGAATGTATGATAGCAGTTCATATCAGATTAGGATGGAAATGAATACTTACAGGAGGAAAATGTTGCCTTTCTGTCTAGAATAAGGATAGGATTTGGCATCAACTTCTGGTTCTGTTTCAGACAAATTAACCATGCTCTCTCCTGTTCCTCCCTCAGAGTACTCTGGCTTGAAATCTCAAAAGGAAGTACTACAGAAGGATTTGGAAAAAACCGCAAAAACAAAAACAGAATTCAAAGTATCATTGAATAGACATAGAAATTAGACATTTCCTTTTCAATAGTCTCTAAGCCTAGTTCAACAGGACTTGGCTGTGGTGGACAGGAATCGAAAGCTCCAGGGAGAGATCTATTGACTCCGACTTGGGGAGGAGAGGACAAGTAATAGTACCAGGAAGGGTGGAAATCCCCTCCCCTTTCTATTTTTGTCTCTCCTTGTCTCTTCCATCCACTCCTCTCCTCTCCTCTCCTCCTTTCTACTATCTTCTCCATTCCACTCCTGTCCTCTACACTCTTCCTCTGACAAAGGATACAAGCAAACTCACCAGCACAATTACTAGAGTCTCACAGGGCTTAGATATGTCCAGTTGATAAAGAATGGTTCTGAGAGTGTGGACCCAATTACTGCTACATTCTTTCTCTCTTTGGTTTCCCATTGCTTGGATATGGGACCAATTGTAAAAGATGAGCTTTAACTGTCCTTACGTTTCTAAAAAAGTATAGAAAAGTGAAGATTCTGGGAAATATCAAGTGAAGGAGAGATCCAGAGATAAAATAACGCATGAACAGCAAACCCAATAGCACATCATGAAATGCTTGCTTCAAGCTGAGCATGTTCTTCCCAGCAGGGAAAGGTGAGAAGAAACATTCACATGTAGACCCACTTCTATGTTCACCACTCACCAAAACACAGAGTAAAACATAGCTAAAATATTTTGAAAAAATGATCTGGTATTACAATCAATCTGTAGACAGAAGTCTAGAACTTGGTCTCTAATCCTGACTAGAATGACTCTCTTAAATAACACAAGTAGAGGTATCAGTAAGTCAATTGAAGCAAGCCCTACACTCCTGTGGTATTACAATCACAATGTCCAGGATTACAGTAAACATTATTCAGGGTATAAACAAACGGAATAACATAAGTTCTTGTGGAGAAAGACAACGGTCACCAGCGGTGAAATGTACTGGTGCCATAAGATTAACAGCTGCCATTATACAAAAGCTTAGCTAGACATCGGAAACCATGGCTAAGTAAGAGAGGAAGGAAAGAGAAACAAATAGCTTAGACCCACATGCCAGTCGAAAACAGGAGTAAAATGGATTGGACCACGAGACAGATGCAAAAGAGTAACTTGCACATATATTGGTAAGTGTAATGAGTCCAAACAAGAAATAACAGTACTAACTACTACTACTACTACTACTACTACTACTACTACTACTACTGCTACTATTACTACTACTACTACCACTACTATTACTACTACTACTACTACTCTTACTACTACTACTACTCTTACTACTACTACTACTCCTACCACAACTATTACTACTACTACTACTGCTAATATTACTACTACTACTACTCTTACTACTACTACCGCTACTATTACTACTACTACTACTACTGCTACTATTACTACTACTGCTACTGCTACTACTACTACTACTACTACTACTACTACTACTACTACTAGCATTACTACTTGAAATAAAGCTAACTTAGTGACATGGAAAACTAAAAAAAATCTCTAATATTTCTATAATTGATATCTAGAAGGAAGTGGTGAGAAACCAAAATCATATTAATAATAACCCCACAGGACTTTGAGACTTAGCAAATACAAAGGTAAATAAAGGAATATTAATTTACTGAAGAGAGAGGAGTAGGAGAGCAAAAGAAGACAGACAGAGAGATAGACAGAGAGTGGAGAGATGGAAGAAAGGAATATATATTGTGTGTTTGTGTGTGTGTGTGTGTGTGTGTGTATGTTTGTGTATTATCAAGTGATGAATTTCACAATGGCATTTTCATTAAGCATTTATGTCCACTGGCTTTATTTACCCAACATACTACCCTATCTTTTTCCCTCTCTTCATGCTGATTTTTCTGCTTTCAAAAATAATAGCCACCTTCAGTTACCATATAGTATCTATCTATCTATCTATCTATCTATCTATCTATCTATCTATCCATCTAGTATGTTACATACATAATATTTTGTAGGCATGTCATATATTATATCTTTACTTTTCATATTCAGTTGTATGTATTCATGGGTTGGCATGTACACATTAAGTACAGATGCCTTCAGAGGCCAGAAGATGGTGTTCAGTAACTCAAATGGGTACTATAGGCAGCTACTAAGTACCCAGTATGGATGCTGGGAACTAACCTTAGGTCTTCAGGAAGCACAGGAAGCACTCATCTCAACCAAGCCAGCTCTCCAACCCCTAGAATATAATCTCACCGAGATACAGGGAGGAATCGTTCCCAAACCACACAACTAAGAAATGAAGGTAAAATCAAAGCATTCTAAGGTAAAAGGGAATCAGAGCAAGCATTGTTGAAGACATATTCTCAGACGAAATGGAAATAATATTAAACTTTGAATGATAC
Source organism: Rattus rattus (assembly GCF_011064425.1). NCBI lineage: Eukaryota > Metazoa > Chordata > Mammalia > Rodentia > Muridae > Rattus > Rattus rattus. The sequence goes on from NC_046162.1 coordinate 21,677,258, forward strand.
TAACAATGGAACATAAACAAATGATGAATCTGAAACAACTTCAACTATTCCTTTTCATTTGATTGCATTTGATGCTGGACAATCAAAATTTAACATTTTTCCATGTGATTGCCAATGTATGTATATATAATATGTAATGCAATGATAATATAAACAAGGAAGGTTGGAGGTCTTCATTTGTTAGTAATATTTCTACAATCCATTTATATACTGATTCTAAGATGCAGAAATGCAAGATGTATTCATTATAATCTCAGGAGTTGCAATCACAACAAAAATGCTATGCACATCACACAAAGATAAATAACACCAGATAAAGAATGGAGCAATGTCTGTTAGAGATATGGCTCTGTGGGGTGCTTGACTATCATGTGCAAGGCCATGGATTTAGTCAGAAGAACCGTGGAAACAAAATACAATGATGTACTTACAAAATAATGTAAGACAAGGCAAGAAACAGATGTTAGACTAAGTCCCCTAATAAGTAACATAAAAAGCTTCAGTCAAATTACATGGTGGCACCACTAAGTTTAAACTAAATAGCAACTTCATTGAAAAGCCTCAAATATATCCACTGGACAATGTCACCAAAAAATAAAAGGGGTTCTTTAGACTATATTCAGTATACAAATAAAACAGAATCTATAAATCTGTGAAGACAGGATAATGTGAAACAATAAAAAACAACATGCCATAAACTAAGTAATAAAATGTATTAAAGAAGTTGGCATGATGGTTCAGCCAGAAAAAGTACTTGTTGCCATGGTTGATAATCAGAATCCTCTAACAAGTTCTTCATTGTGAACAGAGATAACTGACTGCTCCCAATTGACCAGTAGCCTCCCTGAGTATGCCATATCATGTACCTCACCATCATTTCAACAACAAACAAAGGGGTAGAAAAGGGATACATAGATAAAATATGAAAGTAGCGATTACTTTAGTTTGGTCCGTAAGACCAGATATAATAAATTAAATAATAATAGTAATTGTATTAGTAGAAAATAATTGAATGCCGTATGATATTACATATGTATGTATATTATAAGAACACATAAAATATAAAAAGAATAAATGCCCATAAAAATAAATACTTAGTTATATTTGAGGACCATGACACCTATGTACTGTACTGTATTTAGGTAGAAAATCAACAGTGAATATAGAACTGATCAAAACTACCAACTGGTGAATTGTAATTAAAATCTGTAGACTATTTTGTTTTAAAAAAATAGAGAAAAACACACATTGTTTTTTAAGTATTCATGGGACACATCAAGAAAGAACATATTCTGGGCATAAACAATAAAAATGACATTTAAAAAAGTAAAGTTACTTGAAGTATAGGCTTTGACATTTATGAAATTAAGCCTGGAAAATCAATAACAAAATGATCACCTCAAAAGATCAGAACATTGGAAAATCAGACACTCCAAATTAGTCATGGGCCAAAGGAAAAGTGTCAGGAAGGTTACAAACCACTTTGAGCTGAATGAAAATAAAAACTTGAACACATTAAAAATATTGAGATGAAATCCAGCAGTACTCTAAGAAATACATGACATTTAAGCATTTACTTTAGGAAAGATAAAAAGCATAGGCCTATTTTATAGTTTCTTCTATTAAGGGATATAGTACCAAAACCTCAAACCAAAAAATTAAATAAATAAAAACAAAAACTAACACTGAAAGCAAAAGGACAAAAAAAAATAAAGATAAAAACTTCAAACACTAAAACCTGACAAACTTCAGACTAACCCAAACAAAATATAATGAGAGAGGAGATTGAAATTGTACAATGAAGACAGAGGTATATGCTACATGCATGGGCCATGCAAAGAATGAAAATAGAAACAGGACATTGAAATTGCATAAAACAGTTCTTCTAACTCAGCACTATCAACACCCTTTCAGTATGAAATAGAAACAGGAATAGTGCAGTCTGTTAGACTTGGGACCACAATTGCAAGCTACCTACCCACCCATGAGATTTACAGATCTCCATGATGTGACTGGGAAGTTCTACTGAGTCAGTGGTTCTCGGCAATTCTACTGTGGTGACCCTTTAATACAATTCTTCATGTAATGGTGAATCCCCCCAACCATAAAATTATTTTTGTACAACCACAATTTTGGACCTGTTATGAATTGTACTGTAAATATCCGTGTTTTCTAACAGTCTTAGTTAACCCCTGTGGGAGGTCTTTCATCCCACTAAGGGGTCAGGACATACAAGTTGGGAATCATTGTACTAAGCCTGTAAAGAACAAACAGCAATTTAATCTAATACCTTCTGTGTAGCAGAGAATGTGGAAGGAACCTAAATTAAAAGTAAAGGCACATGCAATATGACCTTGGTGGGATGGGAATTGGGCAGACCCTCTAGAGTGGACCAGAGACCTGAAAGGTGAGAGACACTCAGGACTCAAAGGGAAGGAGCTTAGATGACATGCCCAACAGTGGGGAGAGGGAACTTGTAGACTCTGCCTTCAGTAGAAAGACAGAGATTCAAGTAGAGAGATGGGGTTGCCATCCCACAGTCTAAAAGTCTGACCCAGAATTGTTCCTATCTAAAAGAACTCCTGGGACAAAAACAGAGAAAAGCCTGAGGGAAAGGAGGTTCAGTACCTGGTCCCACTTGGGATCCACCTCAAGGGGAAGCTCCAAGGCCTGACACTATTACTGATGCTGAGGTGTGCTTACAGACAGGAGCCTAGCATGGCTGTCCTCTGAAAGGCCCAACAAGCAGCTGACTAAGACAGATGCAGATACTTACACTCAATCAATGGCCTGAAGTCAGGCACCCCTGTGGTTGAATAGGGAAAGGCTGAGGAGGAGTACAATCCCATAGGAAGACCAGCAGTCTCAACTAACCCGGATCCCTGAGATCTCTCAGACACTGGATCACCAACCAGGCAGCAGACACCAGCTGATATGTGGCCCTCACCACATAGACAGCAGAAGACTGCCGGGTCTGGCCTCGGTGAGACTTCTCTCACTAACATGCACCTAACCCTCGAGACTCTTGAGGCCCCAGAGAATAGGTAGGCCTGGCAGGATGGGATGGGGTGAGGGGAGAAAGGGGGCAGGAGTGGGATGAGGAAATATGGGAGGGCAGACAGGAGAGGAGTAATGACTGGACTTTAAAAAATAAAAAGTAATAAAATTATAAATTCACAGTAGTAAAATAAAATATTTCTAAACCAAATGATGCTTTTCAGTTAAGGCTGAAACTGGTTTTATCACACTGCAACCAAGTTATCAAATGAATAGAACAGTAGAGGTAAGAATGACATAAATAAATAAAAGTAAAAATGATGGAAAGTAATGAAGTTTCTATGTTATCTATACATGTAGAAAAACTGTAGTAGTCAATGTACTACTTTCTAGAACTGTGTTAGTGCCAATAGTTCTGGGTGGATTTTGCATACATGTTTACATTTGTTTTGCCAAAGACCAGTGGTTTTCGAGGCCTTTAGACTCATGTATCTTTGATATTAATCATGGGTATAAAAGGGATTTTGCCACTGAAGTATACTGACATATCAATTGTAAAACATAGAGTTTTTTTTTCTTGAAATAGGAATGCAAGATGAGACTAGTCAGCTTTTATTACATGACCATATTGGTATCCACATGAGATGCCTTGAAATTGTCAACCACCTTTGGATGATGTGAAGTGACATTCTAAAACCCAAGGTCTACAAATTGAAGATGGCAGAATATTAATGTTCATGGAAATCTGAAAAAGTTATTGGAGTACACAATTACCCAATCCTGGAAGGTGAAACTGGATGTTTTGTTACATGATATGTGAATGCTCCCCCACTTAGCATAATGTTATTTGATGTTTTCCACTTTATTTGGGGAAGAATTTGTCTCCAATGTCTTGATAACACATTTCTGTAATAATTTATCAAGTGGTTTGTACACTTCTTATGGAGAAACTGACAACTTTCTTCATAACAATTTTCTTTGGGTTAAAATTTATATGAATCCTGGAGGTTAAAAAGACATCTCAGCAGTTAAGTCTTGCAAAGGACCCAGGGTTTTATTCTCAGCACCACATGATGACTGACAACCATCTGTAACTACAGTTTCTTGCAATCTGATGCACTCTTCTGACTTGTGAGCCTCGTGTGTGTGTGTGTGTGTGTGTGTGTGTGTGTTTGCGTGTGTATGTGCAATATACAGACATATATGCAAGCCAAATACATATATAGACAGTAAATAAATCTTTAAAAAAGTATATGAATATACTATTCCTGAGTTAAAAGGTGGAATCTAATAGAAAAAAAATAACATGTATGTTGTGTACTCCATAAAAATATTTTGATATTTAAAATTATACTTCATCTCATAGGAAAAAGTAATTTCATGTAGGAATCAGGGCATGTGATTTCTTCTTCTCATTATAACACTAACAGTGAACACTGGTAAATGATAAACTTGTTTTCCTGTCTCATTCATCATTTCAGTCAATTGAGGAGTACAAGATATACATTACAAGTGGTTTCTGTTAATTCTGATTTTTCTTTAAATAAGATGGCCAAATGATGGCTGAAATATTTTGACATTACAGTCCCACGCCTTCTTTAATCGGTTTAAGGAAAAGAAAGACATAGTGATACCAATAATGGGGTAATGAGAATATTCTTAGCAAAAAATTGGCCAAATGTGAATCCTCATATTTAGTTTCAATTCCAAGTCATTTCAGATTTCATAATGGATTCAAATAATGGCAGATGTGCTGGGCATATATTGAGATGAGGACTTTGCAAATTGCAACCTCCACAAACTTGGCAAGCAAAATTTGACATTTGATATGACATTAGGTTTTTTTTTTATATTGGAATATATTCTCAAGATTGTAAGTGCCTTCAAGAGTCTACACTTTTCAGTTATGAAGTTAGTTTATGAAAAATGAAGTGTTGAGAAGAAATTATTAGTAACCATGGCTCTTAATCTGACACATGACTGTAGCCATTTGCTCTTAATTGACAGTGAAATGAGAGGTAGCTGAGGCATCTGTCTAGATATTAAGATCTGGAATAGAATGAGACTAACTCAGCATATATTAAAATATTATATATTTTCTAAGAACCTACTATGTGTCCCTTGTTCCTTAGCACTGTTGGAATGCATTAACAGGCCCAAGCCCTGTGGAGTAAAAAGTTTATATTGGTTGAAAAGACAAAGGAAAGAAAGAAGGAATCTACATACATATATCAACCAATATGAGTTGCTGCATTGACAAAGGGTGGGCGGGCAGAGTCATGTTAATTCAATAGACAGTATGTGTTTTACTGAGAAGATAGTATGTGAGGAATGGCCTGAACAGATATCTAAATGAAGTGTTTCAAGAAGGAGGAACTGTTGGTACAAAGTTATCATGCAGAAATATAAACAATTTCTTGTGGATTGAAAGGATAAGGCTCAACAAATGTAAACTAATCAAACAGGTTGAAGGAATGACCACCTAAAGGTGATGAATGGTGACTATGTAAACACTTGGGGGTCCCTGCACCTAATAGAGCATTTATCCCAAGAGAAACACACACACACACACACACATATATATATATATATATATATATTAGTTTAAAACAAAACTAAATATCAAAAACTTTGATATGGAATGAATTTCATAAGAAAATGTATGTGGTGATAAAGGTGTAAAATGATAATGCATGCCTTCTGCACTTCCTTTAGGAAGTAAGCATAGATATCCTTCTCATTATAAATCATAAGAAGAATTACAAGAACGGAAAAACAAATTATTGCACAAACTGAAACCAAACACAATGCAGTGAGATTAAATACATGGGCTAGGGAATATGGAGGAAAAAAGATAAGGCAGGAAATTATATTTATGTCTAGCATTTTACATAGCTGTTTCTTCTTTCTGGAAACAATATTGATATTCTGCATCTTAAACATATTTGTTTCCTTCCCATAAGAGTAGAAGGTGGGGAATAATCTAATGCTAAAGAATATTTTAAAGGAAATGAACCAAATTTTACTGGAACAAATATCATATCTAAGGTATATGGAAAGGAAGGATGGAAGAAAGGATGGAAAGTAAAGGGAAAGAGAGAGGACAGAAGGAAGAGAGGGACAAACGAAAAATAGGCATGACAGGGCTGGTGCAGTGGAAAATTTACAGCATCTGTGCTTGTTTTAACAAGACCTGTGCAAGATGAAGCCAGTCAATACTCCATCTTGCATGGGTAGCAAAAGACTAAGGAGGACCCAACCCTATTTCAGCCTGTGTTTTACCTGAGGAATTTGGGGCAGGCAAAAGATGATGAGTGGAAAGCCAATTTTCTTCAGTGTTGTGGCCAAGGATCCATTGTGGATAATACAGTGGATGTCACAACACCTATGCACATATAGACAATAGTAATTGGACTCAGGGTTTGTTTATTTTTTGTTTGTATTGAAATTTAGGATCTCTCTGTATAGCCACTATTCTGAACCTGTACTAGAACTAGAGTGGACTAGAACTCACAGCTTGCTTTTCCTCCTACATGCTGGATTTAGAAGCATGTGTTATCATCTCATGACTGAGTACATAACTAAAAGGAAGAATTAGAAGAGAAAGGAGGCGGAGAAGATTGGATTATGATGTGGATTACAGCCCAGGAAAAATTGAAAGAAGACATTGAAGGCTAGATATGATCTTAATATATTGTATTTATATGTAAAATCACCTAAGAATAAACAAATATATTTGTGCTGTAAAATTCTCAATGCACTAGTTTTGACAAATGAGATTAGGAGGCAGATAGGTCACGAAGGCTCCTTCTTTATGAATGAATTGAGTCATTTTACAAAAAGCTTTGCTTTCCTCTGTCAACCATTTTATGTCCCAGTATTTTTTCCTGTGAGAGAACACATTAAAAGTACTTTCTTGGAAGAAGAAACACAATCTGTAGATTCTCATCTTGAAGATCCATTGAAGTTGGACATTTCATTGTCTCAATAGTGAGAAATAAATATCTATTATTTGTAAATCACTCAGTCATAATGTTTAACTTCAGTAGCAGTCAAACTGACACACACTTTCAAAGACAGAACTGAGAAAATGGAAAACTTAAAGGACAAACATATCTGTCAAGGAATTTAGTTGCACATTGGAGCTTAGAAAGATGATTTTTAACTAGTAAGGTTAGGTGGAGTTAAGGATAAAAAATACAGAGCAAAATGTGTGTGTGTGAGAAAAAGAGAGAGAGAGAGAGAGAGAGAGAGAGAGAGAGAGAGAGAGAGAGAGAGAGAGAGAGGAGAGGAGAGGAGAGGAGAGGAGAGGAGAGGAGAGGAGGAGAGAAGAGAAGAGAAGAGAAGAGGTGTGTTATTATTTTTGGGAGATGTAAACATACATGATGTAAGAAAGTATGTGAAAGTAACACTGTGAGTGGACAGTAATTGAGTAGGCATGGAAAGATGAACTAGACTGTGCAAGTTTGAGATGGGATTGCATATGAACACTTCTAACTAATAGTGAAAGAATTCTGAAAGCCTATAAATTTGTAAGAAGCCAGGGAGTTTTAACCTACTACTAGGATCAGCTAATTCCCAAAGTGTCAAAGGCACAAAGACAAAAATGAAATAATCCCTGCCCTAAATGAGTGTATAGTACAGGGTAAATGAGCACGAGAAAAGCCCATAGTTAAATATATAAACTGCTACTTCAAGCATTTGGAAATGCTCAATAAGGGAAGAGTTATCTGACAGACCTTGTAATGATGGAGGGTAAGCCAGCTTGAAACAAGCTAGCTCCTTGGAGTTGTCAGTCTTGAACAAGAGACAGAGAAGGTATAGTAGAGCATTGAATGCAGATCAGTGTGGCAGAAACATAACTCTCTCTCTCTCTCTCTCTCTCTCTCTCTCTCTCTCTGTGTGTGTGTGTGTGTGTGTGTGTGTGTGTGTGTGTGTGTGTGTGTGTGTGCATGGTTTGAGCGCAGCATAAGACACGTCAGGAGAAGAGCAAACATTAGATAACAGATGTTCTCTTCTACCTTGTTTTGGTCACAATTGGAAGATGGGGATTGAATATTTAAGAAGTAGTAAGGACACTGTATGATCATTTTGCTTTTCACATGAGTAGTCCTATATCTATTGTCCATAACTTAAAAAAGTATGTTAATAGGGAATTGTTGTTGCTGAGCAGTGTGACAGCAGATGATTAAATATCCCTCATGCTACAGAATGTCCAAGTTTTTTAAAGGGTCATAATCCAATTCCTGACCAAAAAAGCCCTTATATTGAATAACCTCTTAATGGTCTGCTATGTTCATTGGTAGAACCTGAATTTGGGGGAGGTTACTAAAATTAAATATGAATCTTGGATATGAAGTACATGAGATTTGAGGCTCTCACTTGCTTGAACCATACAGCATAGAGTTAACCCTGAATAGATCATAATAACAGGGTGTTGTTGTTTTGGTTGTGTGTTTTTTTTTAAACTGAATCATTTTTAAAGTGAGAATTGAGTGTGATGAAATGGAGTCAAATGTTGACTAATCACACAGGCTTACACGCCTACCATGGGCCAGGCATGCAGACATGAAACTGAACGAAGTGAACACGGCATAGTGAGTCTCTTCTGACAGAACGTGGGCACACTTAGAAAACTGAAAACAAATAAAAAGTAAATTCTATCTAAAGGAGACACTGTCTTGATCAGAGAAAGAACTAAGGCTAACGAAGGGTTAATATAAAGCAATGGTAAAGAGTTACAGGGTAGAATCTTTTGAGGTGTTTATGAAGGTAATGGACAGACAGGGGGCTAGCAATGAAAGAGGGAGCCGGAAGCTGAGAGGATATGCAAATGAGAACATCCTAAGAGAAAGACTATCTACAGGAGATCTCAATGGCACAACACAGGGTATCCAGGGAATAGTTATACTTGTGGAGCTGAATAGTGTGAGCATTAAGAGAGGCAAGCCTGGGAATAAATGAGACATCATGGTGTTTGGCTGCTCCAAAGCACAAAGGACAGAAAGGCTCTGTCTCTGGTTGGAGACAGGAAGCAAGACCAATTGCAGTAGCCTTCATCTAATGAGGATAAATATCCAGGACATTGTTGAAGAGAGAAAGGATGACAGCAGTAATTCTCAAAGGATCTGGAGATGTTCCAATAGAAGGGACGATTCAGATGAAGGCTGTCATGAGAGTTACATTAAAGAACAATGTCCTTAACAACACTGGGTTTGTATCAATCATGGGCAGGGTGACCACTTCATTTATCATATGAGGAGTATTTTCTAGAGTGAATGGAAGGATTACTGAGTGCCTGCAGGAACAGCAGGCATAAACTGCACCTATTATTAAAAGTACAATGTTTTTTCTCCCAATCACAGGTCGGAGGGAGTGAGCACACATGTGAGATATGAAACTGGAAACTCATTCACTACTGAACATAATAAATTAATAAATAGGACACAAGTAAAGGTTATTGCTTACAAAAACCTTTTTTTAATACGTATAATCAGAAAGTTCTAGTTTATCTCTTGCAAAGAGATCCTAAATGTAGTACAGACACTCAAAGACATTTGCAGACAGAATATAATTTCAGTATTTACAAATATAATCTGCCAATATAAAAGGACCAAAAAGTAATCTGGGAACTTTAGATAAATTCCTGACTAAGATCAAAACATAAATCTAAGGATATATGAGCATTTGAGACACTGGATGTGCCAGAGAAAAATTGGGAACAGCTATGTGAGTTCCAGGTTTATCTATTGACATTTACTAAGGGAAACAGAATGCGGGTCCTTATCAAACTACAATAATACACAGAATATGAGTCTTTTCCCTTTTGTTTTAAAACAATAAAGTAAACGTGCATACTATTTAGGCTTTACTTTTTCTTTCCATCTCATCGTTCAAATAAATAAAGCAATGTGGGGGCTACGTTGCTAACTTCTTTGCTACTGCTGATACTGATGCAAGGGACAAAGCAGGATTAATGAGAAAATGTTTGCAGCCACCAGGACCGACAAGCTATTCCGTGATATGTTAGGCTTCACATCCCATTTGGAGCCATTTAAATGGTCACAGAGTGGAGTGGAGTCGATCTGCTACTAAAATGTCCTATATTAACTCTTCACTCCTTAGGAATGGCTTCCGTCATTGGCTAACCTGAAGCTTATTCCTTCAGCTTTTCTATCACACCACATAGAATGGGAACTGACTGGGACAAAAGGGGGAAAAAAAAGAGAAAGGAATACAACTCCCAATTGTGAAAGAAGGCATAAAGGATTGTGATCTATCTTTCTCTGTCACAATATCTGCAGGAAGGTCAAAAGAACTTCATTTGTCCTCTCTCCCTCTCTGTAAACCTGCAAAATCATTTCTCACGTTCACGACCCACCTAAATTTACTCTCGCTCTCTTTTTATTCATAACATAGCACTCATGTCAAAATATGAGGATTTGTTCTGACTATTGCTTGTAGCTTAGTGTGGTTTGGTTTCCAACTAGAATTGAAATTCCTTAGTGGCAAGGCTTGATGTTTTATTATGGCTCCATGTACCTAGGATAATTTCCCCCAAAAAACTTTGTGTGCAGTAGAAATATTATTTCTCAGACAGTTTCCTGCACCCAAATCCCGTGGGGAAGAAAGCGGACCACCCAGGAATGCAGATATGCCGAGGCCGAGGCTGCAGGACAGACTGCTACCTCTGCACACCTCGGCCCACATCCCTGGTCCAAGGGGAAACTGCACAGTACCTCTGGACAGAGGGATATAGGAACAGACAGCCGCTTGTAACCACGGTTCTGATCTGCGCCCAGGACAGAACTGATATGGCCAAACAGCTCTCTGCACCCAAATCCCGTGGGGGAGAGAGCTGGACCCTCAGAAGTGTGGATACTCCTGAGAAGTCAGAGGAGACTACCCTCTGCCCATAGTCCAGACCCAAGAGGGAATTGCATAGTGACAACTGTGCCCGAGGGGTGCAAAGACCTACATGAGCAATCAGGGGCAGGACCCTTTGATTCCTCCCTTTCCCTAGAGCTGGAAGACAGTCTCTATGTGCACAGCCACAGTGGAGAATAGAGCACCTGTTCTCAAGAAAGGCTGAAAGAAAACAGGAAAACAGTTCTACAGGAGTGCTGACACAGAGGCCTACAGCAGGGCCAAGTCACATGCAGAAACAGCAAGACAAGCAAACACCAAAAACAACCCAATGGCTAGAGGCAAGCGCAGGAACCTTATCAGCAGAAACCAAGACTACTTGGCATCATTAGAGCCCAGTACTTCCACCAAAGAAAATACTGGATATCCAAACACACCAGACAAGCAAGATTTAGATTTGAAATCACATTTTTTTGATAATGATGGAGGACTTTAAGAAAGACATAAACTTAGAAAGACTCCCTTAGAGAAGTGCAGGAAAACACAAGTAAACAAGTAGAAGCCCTTAGAGAGGAACAAAAATCACTGAAAGAATTACAGGAAAACACAACCAAACAGGTGAAGGAATTGAAAATGGAAATAGAAACACTAAAGAAAGGGAGACAACCCTGGATATAGAAAACCAAAGGAAGAGACAAGGAGCCATAAACACAAGCATCACCAACAGAATACAAGAGATAGAAGAGAGAGTCTCAGGGGCAGAGGATACCACAAAAAACATCAACACAACTGTAAAAGGTAATGTAAAATGCAAATAGCTCCTAGCCCAAAACATACAGGAAATCCAAGACACAATGAGAAGATTAAGGATAATAGGTATAGAAGAAGGTGAGGCCTCCCAACTTAAGGGGCCAGTAAATATATTCAACAAAATTATAGAAGAAAACTTACCTAATCAAAAGAAAGAGATGCCCATAAACATACAAGAAGCCCACAGAACTTGAAATAGATTGGACCAGAAGAGAAATTCCTCCTGTCACATAATAGTTAAAACACCAAATGCACAAAACAAAGAAAAATATTAAAAGCAGTAAGGGAAAAAGGTCAAGTGACATATAAAGGCAGACCTATAAGAATTACACCAGACTTCTCACCAGAGACTATGAAACTCAGAAAATACTGAATGGATGTCATACAGACCCTAAGAGAACACAAATGCCAGCACAAGTTATTGTATCCAGCAAAACTTTCAATTGACATAGATGGAGAAACCAAGACATTCCATCACAAAACCAAATTTACACAATATCTTTCTACAAATCCAGCCGTACAAAGGATAATAGATGGCAAGCTCCAACACAAGGAGAGAAACTACACTGTACAGAAAGCAAGAATATAATTTCCTTGCAATGAAACCAAAAGAGAGACAAACAAACATAATTTCACCTCTAACAATGAAAATAACAGGAAGCGACAATCACTATTCCTTAATATCTCTCAACATCAACGGACTCAATTCTTCAATAAAAAGACATAGATTAACAGACTGGATATGCAAAGAGGACCCAGCATTTTGCTGCATGCAGGAAACACACCTCAGAGACAAAGACACACACTACCTCAGAGTCAATGGCTGAAAAACAATTTTCCAAGCAAATGGCCTGAAGAAACAAGCTGGAGTTGCCATTCAAATATCAAATAAAATTGACTCTCAACCAAGAGTCATTAAAGAAGATAAGGAAGGACACTTCATATTCATCAAAGGAAAAAATCCACCAAGATGAACTCTCAATCCTAAATATCTATGCTCCAAATGCAAGGGCATCTATATTCATAAAAGAAACCTTACTAAAGCTCAAAGCACACATTGCACCTCACACGATAATAGTAGAAGATTTCAATACCTCACTTTCATCACTGGACAGATCATAGAAACAGAAATTAGACAGAAACATTATGAACCAATTGGGTTTAACAGATATTTATAGAACATTCCATCCTAAAACAAAAGGATATACCTTATTCTCAGCACCTCATGGAACCTTCTCCAAAATTGACCATATAATCGTTCACAAAACAGGCCTTAACAGACACAGGAAGGTAGAAATAATCCCATGCATCCTATCAGATCACCACACAATAAGACTGGTCTTCAATATCAACAATAATGACAGAGAGCCCACATATACATGGAAGTTGAACAATGCTCTACTCAATGACAACTTGGCCAAGGAAGAAATGAAGAAAAAAAATTAAAGACTTCTTAGAACTTAATGAAAATGAAGATACAACATTGGCAAACTTATGGGACACAATGAAAGCAGTACTAAGAAGAAAACTCATAGTTCTGAGTGCCTGCAGAAAGAAACAGGAGAGAGCATATGTCAGCAGCTTGACAGCACACCTAAAAGCTCTAGAACAAAAAGAAATAAATAAACCCAAGAGGAGTAGAAGGCAGGAAATAATCAAACTCAGAGCTGAAATCAACCAAGTAGAAATGAAAAGGACTATACGAAGAATCAACAAAAGCAGGAGCTGGTTCTTTGAGAAAATCAACAAGATAGATAAACCCTTAGCAAGACTAACCAGAGGTCACAGAGAGTATGTCCAAATTAACAAAATCAGAAATGAAAAGGGAGACATAACAACAGAATCTGAAGAAATTAAAAAAATCATCAGAGCCTACTACAAAAGCCTATATTCAACAAAACTGGAAAATCTGGAGGAAATGGACAATTTTCTAGACAGATGCCAGGTACCAAAATTAAATCAGGAACAAATAAATCATTTAAACAACCCCACAACTCCTAAAGAAATAGAAGAAACTATTAAAAGTCTCCCAACCAAAAAGAGCTAAGGTCCAGATGGGTTCAGTGCAGAATTCTGTCAGACCTTCATAGAAGACCTCATACCAATACTACCCAAACTATTCCACAAAATTGAAACAGATGGAGCGCTACCAAACTCCTTCTATGAAACCACAATTACTCTTATACCTAAACCACACAAAGACACAACAAAGAAAGAGAACTTCAGACCAATTTTCCTTATGAATATTGATGCAAAAATACTCAATAAAATTATTGCAAATCGAATCCAAGAGCACATCAAAACGATCATCCATCATGATCAAGTAGGCTTCATCCCAGGGATGCAGGGATGGTTTAATATACGAAAATTGATCAATGTAATCCACTATATAAATAATATCAAAGATAAGAACCATATGGTCATTTAATTAGATGCTGAGAAAGCATTTGACAAAATTCAACACCCCTTCATGATAAAAGTCCTGGAAAGATCAGGAATTCAATGCCCATATCTAAACATAGGAAAAGCAATATAGAGCAATCCAGTAGCTAACATCAAACTATATGGAGAGAAACTTGAAGCAATCCCACTAAAATCAGGGACTAGGCAAGACTGCCCACTACTTATGCAATATAGTACTCAAAGTCCAACCAGAACAATCAGATAGCAAAAGGAGATCAAAGGGATACAAATTGGAAGGGAAGAAATCAAAATATCACTATTTACAGATGATATGATAGTTTACTTAAGCAACCCCAAAAGTTCCAGCAGAGAACTACTTAACCTGACCAACAACTTCAGCAAAGTGTTGGGGTATAAAATTAACTCGAACAAATCAGTAGCCTTCCTCTGCTCAAAGGATAAACAGGCTGAGAAAGAAATTAAGGAAATGACACCCTTCATATTAGTCCCAAATAATATAAAATAATGCGGTGTGACTTTAACTAAGCAAGTGAAAGATCTGTATGAAAAGAACTTCAAATCTCTGAAGAAAGAAATTGAGGAAGATCTCAGAAGATGGAAAGATCTTCCATGCTCATGGATTGGCAGGATTAATATAGTAAAGATGGCCATTTTGCCAAAAGCAGTCTACAGATTCAATGCAATCCCCATCGAAATTACTACTCAATTCCTTATAGAGATAGAAAGAGCAATTTGCAATTCATCTGGAATAACAAAAATCCCTGGATAGTGAAAACTGTACTCAACAATAAAAGAACTTCTGGGGGAATCACCATCCCTGACTTCAAGCAGTATTACAGAGCAATAGTCATAAAATCTGTATGGTATTGGTACAGAGACAGGCAGGTAGATCAGTGGAACAGAATTGAAGACCCAGAAATGAAACCACACACCTATAGCCACTTGATCTTTGACAAAGGAGCTAAAACCATCCAATGGAAGAAAGATAGCATTTTCAACAAATGGTGCTGGTTCACTGGAGGTCAGCATGTAGAAGAATGCAAATCGATCCATTCTTATCACCATGTACACAGCTTAAGTCCAAGTGGATCAAGAACCTCCACATCCAGCCAGATACACTCAAACTAATAGAAGAAAAAGTGGGGAAGATTCTCGAACACATGGGCACTGGGGAAAATTTTCTGAACAAAACACCAATGGCTTATGCTCTAAGATCAAGAATCAACAAATGGGACCTCTTAAAACTGCAAAGTTTTTGTAAAGCAAAAGACACTGCCATTAGGACAAAATGGCAACCAACAGATTTGGAAAAGATCTTACCAATCCTACATCTGATAGAGGGCTAATGTCCAAAATATACAAAGAACTCAAGAAGTTAGACTCCAGAGAGCCAAATAACCCTATTAAAAATGGGGTACAGAGCTAAACAAAGCATTCTCAACTGAGGATTACTGAATGGCCCAAAAGCACGTAAAGAAATGTTCAAGACCCTTAGTCATCAGGGAAATGCAAATCAAAACAACCCTGAGATTCCACCTCACACCAGTCAGAATGGCTAAGATAAAAAGCTCAGGTGACAACAGATGCTGGCAAGGATGTGGAGAAAGAGGAACACTCCTCCATTGTTGTGGGATTGCAAACTGGTACAACCACTCTGGAAATCAGTCTGGAGGTTCCTCAGAAAATTGGACATTATACTACCTGAGGACCCAGCTATACCTCTTTTGGGCATATACCCAAAAGATGCTCCAACATACAACAAGGACACATGCTCTACTATGTTCACAGCAGCCTTATTTATAATAGCCAGAAGCTGGAAAGAACCCAGATGCCCTTCATCAGAGGAATGGATTCAAAAAATCTGGTACATCTACACAATGGATTACTACTCAGTTATCAAAAACAAGGACTTCATGCAATTCATAGGCAAATGGAATGAACTAGAAAATATCATCCTGAGTGAGGTTACTCAATCACAGAAAAACACACTTGGTATGCACTTATTGATAAGTGGATATTAGCCAAAAAGCTCAAATTACCCAAGATGCAATACAGACCACAGGAAGCCATTCAGAGCCTGACACACATGTTGTCCATATATATACACAGCTACCAAAACTAGATAAGATTGATGAAGCTAAAAAATGCATGTGGAAAGGGACTGGATATAGATCTCTCCTGAGAGACACATCCAGAGCATGTCCAATACAGAGGTCAATACTAGCACCCAACCACCGAACTGAGAATAAGACCCCCTTAGAGGCAATTAGGGGAAGTATTGAAAGAGTTGAAGGAGCTTGCAACCCCATAAAACAGCAATGTCAATCAACCAGACTTTCCAGGGACTAAACCACTATCGAAAGACTATTCATGGACTGACCTAGGGCTCCAAATGCATATGTAGCAGAGAATAAACTTGTTGGGGCACCAGTGGAAGGGGAATCCCTTGGTACTGCCAAAGTTGGACCCCCGGTGCAGGAAATATGGGGGGGGCAATAAGGGGATATATAGGGGAAATATCCTATGGGGTAGGGGGTGGGAATGGGGGCTTATGGACAGGAAACCTGGAAGGGGAATAACCTTTGAAATGTAAGTAATGGAACATATAACAAAAAATTTAAAAAATATTATTTCTCAAAATTAAATAAATATTAAATAGCTTCACACATGACCCATGAATAAGGAAATTCATGTTTAGTATCCACGACACATTCGTAGCTCAACAAATAGGCTACCTTAAGAGATTTTCTAAAACATTTTCTTCTTAAATGATTGTGTAAAAATACCAGATATTTCTTGGAATTACAAAGTTTTCCCAACATTAGGTTATAGAGGAATGGAAGCATATATAATCCCCATCTGATAGATAATACCATAAGAATAGTGCTTATGAAAAACACATTTAAAGCCTAAAATGACACACTAGTTTTTACCACATGTCTAGCATCAAACTTCTCTTACAAGCAGTTACTACGAATGATGAGTAATAATTCCTTTGTACTGTGTGCACACTGGTAAATATTTGCTTTGCTCCTAATGGAAAATCAGAACACAGCTAATATTTGGTATAACATGTCAAACTCTTTGTGCTAGTGGTCTCTGTCCTCACAAACTTACATTTTAGGATGAGTATCCCGACTTTATTGAGTTTGGATATTGGGTAAAGAAGACACAGAGATGACTTGGTTCTTGAATTAATTGGACACAATAAATTGGGTCACCACCTCTTTCCGAACAATCATAAACTTGACAGACCAATGAAACTGATAACAGAATAGTGGCACAGATAAAATTATGAAGTTAAAGAGAAAACAAGATGTGCTTGGGTATGGCCCTAATTTAACTATATCTGGGAATCCCAAGCAAATGGATATACAGTTTGAAAGTGTCACACATTAGGATGACAGACACTTCACCCCAGGAATCTGAATAGCATATTCTAGTTAACCAAAAGCAAAAGATGAAAACTATATCCATAAAACAGAAGGTTTCTTCATAATGTGTGTGTGTGTTGTGTGTGTATGGGTTTCTAGGATACAAATTACCTGACAAGAGCAACTTAAGGAAGAGAGGATTGATTTAGCCCATAGGTCAAGGTTCATGGTGGCAAAGTCCCAGAGTCAGGGACTTGAGTCTTCTGATCACATTGCAGTCATTGTGAAGAAGCAGAAGCAAATTGCATGCATGCTTTTCTTTCCTATCTCCATTTCTCCAGTCCAGCCCCTCTGAGCACTGAAAGGTCCTGCCCAATTTAGATATATCTTCTAACATAGGTCAGTGCAATCAAGATATTTCGCCATAGGCAGAACCTGGGACGTTTATAGATTTTGTGAAGCTCGCAACTAACACTACCGCAGGAGGACAGAAATAATGGTAGGGATTATGCTTGGATTCGAGGCGAGAAGAGGAGCGGTTCCTAGGGTCAGACTGAGAATAGATAAAATAAAATTT
The DNA here is from genome assembly GCF_011064425.1 of Rattus rattus. Taxonomy (NCBI): domain Eukaryota; kingdom Metazoa; phylum Chordata; class Mammalia; order Rodentia; family Muridae; genus Rattus; species Rattus rattus. The sequence continues at coordinate 21,695,306 of NC_046162.1, forward strand.
AAAATAGTGCTTTCACTGAGTGAAATGATGCACCCTGTAATCCCAGGTACACTGGTGGCTGACACAGAGAGACTGTGAATTCAAAGCCAGTTAGAGGAACATAACGCAGATTGTGTCCCCAAAGGACATTAAATAAAAATCATAAATGAACTTTGGTCATCAGTCACTTACCAATGACTTGTGTGGTAGCCATTTCATCAACCAGAGGCAAAGTGATAATGATAAATCTGCAAGAAAACCTGATATCAAAATGATACATCTGACCCTTGCCTTCACTGGTGACATTAAGTATATATGATAGACTTGTTTTCTTTATTGAAAAAGAAAAAAAGTGTTCCTTTGTTTCAAGGTGTTCTTGCCTCTAAATATTGAATAAAATGGGTGTCTGAAGGGTTAATATATCTCCCGATGCACCTGAATGACAAACTCACTGGGGAATACATGACACCATATGTCGATTTGGAAAATTTATAACGCAGGTAATTACTCTCATTAGATTGTCACATGTGAGTTATTTCTTTATTTCTCAGCAACACGTCTAATATGAGGTCCCTCACAATAGAGTATTAGGTAAAGAATAAAGACCACGTATGCACTTGATACCAAAGTTAAGAGAAGAGGGGGGAGAAAAATGTGTGATGTCAGATATCAGGGAGCCAGTTACTGGAACGGAGTCCACATTTTAATAATGACTGAAGGCACTCATTTAATTTTAGGAACAAAGGTAAAACAGTATAATATACCTCTCTCCATTCCTTCCCCTGCAATTTCAGTTTAGTCCGTTTTTGAATGTCGTGATATTAAAAGTTAATTTTATAAATTTTCATGACACAAATGAAGTAAGGCAGATTATCCTGATAGAGAGTTTTCCTATGTCACCTTTTCAAATTCGAGTCCGTGTGTATTAGAGAAAATCCTTTGTAGACATAGGTTGTTAGTGGGGCTCATGGGGCCTTTTCTATGCTATTGAATCCCTGCAAACAGATTGTGACTGCTCTGACACTAATATAGCAGATGGGATTAATTAACTGGGTGACAATTCTGCAGACCTACCTAAATTAATATTTTTCTGCAAACAACGTATTCTGATTATAATAAAACTAAATGATATTGATAAAAATAGACTCTGGTTCAGGTGACTTTCTAAATGGATTGGTAGATATTTTCTTCCTATGTGGAAGCTGGCTTAGTCGAGTATTTGCATGTTAATCTTTCTATCCTGTGGAAGGGAAGTATATGTTGTCTGTGATACTGGAGTTTATCCAGAGCTCAGAACCTCCTTCCTTTGCAGGAGTAAACGTAGGAGAATTACTCACAGAAGTTTTTTTCCCCAAATAAATTCCACTTAATATGGGATCTTAGGCAAAACAAAACAAAACAAAACAACAAAACCAAAAATATAGGAAAGAAACGAAGTATAACTTTTTTAGGTTTACGGCATCGCAGATTGATAGAAATGGCACACCCTAAACTTTAAAATGTGTCCTTGCATATATGCTCTTTATCTCTTTGCTCCCTCCTCCCTCTCTCCTGATAAGTAACTGAATTTCCCCATCAAAATCTTTACAGTCAAACCAAGTAAAATCACATTTTAAGCAGGATTTCACAGACTAGTATAACAATTTGGTTAATCGGGATTGTCAGGAATTTTAATTTAGAAAATTATTAGACCCCTTAATCAGAGAAAATGTACAGAAGGATTGCCCTAGCTGAGACATTCTTCAGAATTATCTAGCATGCTACTAGGGAGATCATCTATAGACAGTGAGAGACTATTATATGAAAAATTTGATAGTGGATAAGTTTTAACAAAGGTAACAGTGCCCTCTGCACTGCTCCTCTGTAGTGCCATAGCGTGAAGGAACAACTGCCTTTCGAACCAACACAAAGATTGTACACTGTAAGAAGTGTTGTACTTCAGTGTTGCATTAGGGGTTTGTTTTACATGGATGGCCAAGGAATGAAGAAAAAATGTTGCTACTTTTGTATGATTGTTTTCTCTCTCTTTCTTCTCTTCTTCTCCTTGTCCCTAGGGTCACACTATGTCGACAGGGTGGCCTTGAATTGAAAAAGAACTATCTGTCTCTGCCTCCCAGGTGCTGGAATTAAAAAGGCATGAGCCACTATGACAAACGTGTTGCACATTTTTAAAGTTTAGACATCTTTGTTTGGCTTCTTTGCATTTGAATTTTCCTGAGGTTTTTATCTTATTCTATCGCAAGAATATAATAAACATCTGTTTGAAGGTGTTTTCCCCAATATACACACACAGTCATACATGTACTCAATTTTGTCCATTTAATTTTATGTGGTGTTTTGTGTGTATATTTTAATTTTGTCTCTCTGTGTGTTTGGTATGTGTGTGTATGTGCCATGTCTCTTTGTGTGCTAAATGCAATTGTTAATATGCTATGTGCATGTGTGTATGCTTGTGAATGTGCATATGTGGACACATACAGATTGAGATCAGACATCTATGTCTGATGTTTTTTGTTGATCAAAGAAATTCGTTTCTCTGAATAATGTAAAGAAACTTTTGATTAATCATGGAAAAAACTGTTGCTGAAAAATTCTAATTTTTCAACACTACCTCCTTTTATCTTTTATTTCATTGGTTTTGAGGGTATTACTGTTTTGTTGTGCTTCTATACATTTAGAAATAACCTATTAATAAGAAAATAAAAACAAGCTGTTTTTAGGGAAGCACTGTTCACAGTTCTTATTATGGTACATTTCACAGGTTCTCTAGTCACCACTTTGTGACTAGTCCTACTCTATCATCTTTCTGTGCTGAAGTCTCACGTGTCTAACCTAAATTTAAGTGGTTAATGACTTTTTGAGTCACTGTACTAAATATAGGATTCTGTTGTCTAATAAAAATATGGAGCACTTTAATTTAAAAATTGTGTTACACAGAAATATATTAAAATAATATATAGCTTTTAATAATGAAAATTACTCAGTTGCAAGCCTGGTTGCCCACTCTGATTATCATCTCCACATGTTCCAATTTATCAAATAAAACTTCAGCCAACTTAGAAATATTAAAAACCCGAAAAAAAAACCATTACCACATATTAGTTGAACTGACAAAGTATGCAATGTAACAATTTTTTAAGAAACACAACTGTCCTCGTTCGCACAGTTTTCGAGAAAGTGATTTTATCATATGTCCAGTTTTAAAATGACAAACAAAAAATAAATCTTCCTGCACCTCCATCCCCACCAGTATTAACTCTTTGCAGCCCAACTGCCTTCAGCATGGAAGTGAACACGCGAGCAAGTTACATAACTAAGTTTTGTTTTTCAAAGCTGTTTTTCTGAGCAATATTGACATTTTAGCTCATCATATTTCTGCTTTTATCTTGCCCTCTCTATGTGAAAATGCAACCTTCATATCAATGTGGCCCTCATAAGCTTACTTTATTCAATTGGCCATAGTTCATTATATCAACGTTAACACTCAGAAATGGTCACTGAAACACTTTCAAAATGTCTCTTTAATGATAATCTTTTATCTGCCTGGTCCATTCCCCCTTGCTGATTTCTTGCAAGTGTGTGTGTGTGTGTGTGTGTGTGTGTGTGTGTGTGTGTGTGTGTGTGTGTGTGTGTGTGTTCCCCTTGTCTGTATCAGGTAGTCACCCTTGGATCTCTCATCTGGAAACAGTGAATTCTGTTGCATTGCTTTTCCGGGAGAAACACCCAGGCAAACATAGTCCAAGAGATACAATAATGACAGACCAAGGAAAATATTCCACATGAATGCAGTTTTGAGCAACGGCTTCATCATATTCAGTTATGGGAGCATGGGTGAGAGGTTCCTTATAGTAGGTAGCATGAGAGGCTTTACAGTGCCTGCATCATCAAAAACTTCCGTCAACCCTGGGTGATTACTCACAAACTGGCAACCTTGAAATCCAACAACAGTCAACTCTGATCTCTATAACTCTACTACCTCTGGAGACCACACACCACTAGACCAGAATCACATATGGCAGGTGAGACAGGAGAGAGTCAGTAGGTAGGAAGGAACTCCATATTGCCTTCTAGAGTCCATATGAAGTCACACCTGTTCTCCTTGAAGAAGACAATATATGAAGAAGTCTGCTATGAACTCAGAGACATTTGAGATAATTTATGAGTGTCTTCTGAATGGACACGTGATTTTATTGAGTCACTAAAATTAGCCAAGAGACAAAGAGGGAATGAGTCATCTAAAGATCCACAAATGACCTATGCCATCAGAATTTGTTCAGGATTGGGGATGCAAAAGAAATGAATTTAGTTTAGTAGGACTGGATTTTGGCAGAGAATGTTAACTTATTTGATAATTATGGCTAGCACCCTTCTTATAAATTTTTTTAATTATGTGTTTATGTGTGTGTGTGAGTGTTTTGTGTGTGTGTGTGTGTGTGTGTGTGTGTGTGTGTGTGTGTGTGTGTGTACACAATAGTTACAGAGGCCAGAAGAGGGTTAAGTCTTCTGGAGCTTGAGTTGCTGTCAGTTGTGAGTCTGCTGATAAGGGTGCTAAGAACCAAACTCAAATCCCTTGCAAGAGCTCTTAATTCTTGCTCATAACTGCTAAGACATCTCTCCAGTACCATGGGTAGCACTCTTGAAACTTGCCTCCTAGTAGAGCCTTACCAAGTGTTACCGTCTTCTTCTAGTATTTCTATTTCTACTTTTTTTTTGGCTAGTAGACAAAATAAATGAAGCAGGAGACTTTCAACAAGATCATTTGCCTTTAAATAGTACAGATCCTCAACTCTTATTACAATAGTCCTTGAGCTATGTTTATTAGTATGAATTATAGCCTTTCTTTTTCCACTTTAGTCTCTAGTGCTATTAATACAGTTATTACACATCATTCTCCATCATCCAAAACATTTGGGTATTCTTCTTATTGTCCTTATTGTATGCAAGCTTTGATTCTGTTCTGTGCTCTGAACGTTAAAGAGCAAAGCAAATACAAGCTTGAAGTCCACTTCAGGCAGACAACCCAAGCTGGGAAAAAATTCTTTTTTTTTAAATTGGATTTTTTAATTTACATTTCAAATGTTATCTACTTTCCAGGTTTCCCATCCATAAACTCCCTATCCCATCGCTCCTCCCCCTTCTTCTATGACAGCGTTCCCCAACCCATTCACCCACCCTTTCCTTCCTCCCTGCTCTGACATTCCCTTTCACTGGGGGATTGAGCCTTGGCAGAACCAAGGGCTTCTCCTGTCACTGGTGCCCAACAAGGCCATCCTCTGCTACATATGCAGCTGGAGCCATGGGTCTGTCCATGTGTACTCTTTGGATGATGGTTTATTCCGAGAGCTCTGGTTGATTGGCATTGTTGTCCTTATGGGGTTGCAAACCCCTTCAGTTCCACAAATCCTTTCTCTAATTCTTCCAACAGGGACCCCATTCTCTGTTCAATGGTTGGCTAGAGAATGTGTAGAGACTAATACAGAAAATCAGTTGGCCTTGTTACTGGGACATGCTTATATTTTTGCTTAAGTCAAATATGAATGTGTGTAATTTAAAAACGCTGTATATAAACTACTGTGAGTAAAATATTCCATTGTAGCTCATCAGTGGATCCCTATATATTGCTGTACCATATGCATTCAATCAATGCCAAATCTTAAGAAATCCTATTTTTTCTTCTAGCCCTTCAAACTCATTTTTAATCTGGTCCATAAGGCAAGTACTCGCTAGTGTTTATTATCAGAAAAAGGTTTTACATGCATGTATATTTTAATTATTTATTAAGTTATGGTATTGTAATAACAGTTCCACTTCTTTCCAAAATAGTACAGAAGTTAGCTAAATTTTCATTGCCCAAACATAGTAATCTAGGGAAAATAAGTTTCTGAATTTTTGGCTATTCTTTTGCCCATATTTCTCCTATATTATTATTTTATAGATTTTCTGAAAGTTTAAATGAACTAAACAAACAATAAAAATCATATAGCTTTTTTCAAAAACATGATATAAATAGGCTTGAAAATATATGAATAAATTGAAAGTGCACTAATTATGCATTTGTTCAAAATAATTTATTTGTTGATTGTTTTATTTCAGGTATCCTGGTGATTATATTCTTAAGTAATATATATTATGTTGTGTTGCTAAATATGAGCATAGGATATTATCTCTTCCTCACAAACAGGAGACAGCTTGAAATTTCAAGAAAAAAATATCATGGGTTTAAGGCACAGAGATGAGGAGTTAATTAAGTTGTGTGTTAAATATGGTAAAGGTAAAACATTGAGCTTTATAGGAAAAATCTTCAGGTATGTTTTTTTAATATTATGTAGAATTTGATTAGATCATGCCGATAAACTATCTGTTAACCTGGGTCAAACAAAGGGAAATGTTAATGCCTTCAAGGCTTCCACCACAGAAATACATTTGGGCTACAAAGCTTAAAATTAATTAAGAAAAGTACAAAAGAAGTAGTTTAGAGTCAAGAATATGCCAGTGGGAGTAGTTTGGTCAAGGCAGAGACTTAGTAGCCTTTGTTTATAAGCAACAAAATTTTCTCATAGGGATTCTGAAATCTTAACTTGGAAGCCTTCAAGGAATTCATTAAAAATGCACGCGCTTTCCACACTCAGACACTTTAATTGTTTTGGGGTGGGGCCAGGGCAGCTGCTTTGTAGCCCCCTCCCTCGGTTTTCCTGCAGCAGGAGTCTCGGAACCATGTTTTGTAAAGCACTGCTTTGGAGTAATGTAGATGTTAACTTATTTTATTATACCTAAAGGATTCTAGCAGATGCCTGCTTGCCTAAGGCTTGGCTGAACTGAAGCATTCCAGGGAGAGTTGAATTAATGTCCCCAGCCTTCCTAAGTCACTAGGCAATTAACTGATTAACCAAGACCCAATGAAGAGAAGAAACAGAAGAATATTTTTCTAGCCTCCACCTCCCCAATCTTAAGACAGTGATCATGGCTTTTGTCTCCAGCACAAATGAGTTGCATTTCAACATTTTCTGTCTTATAAACTGATTGACTCTCCCTCACAAACAGGGACATCTTGAAACTTCAAGAAAGGAATTTAAATTACATGAGAAAGAAAAGATCTAGGAGTTCACCACTTGATGGAAAAAGAAAACAAAATGATGTAAATGGCAAGTGCAGAGATTACGAGATAGATAGATAGATAGATAGATAGATAGATAGATAGATAGATAAGATAAGTAAATAAATAAAAGATTGCTGACATATATTGGGGCAGAAAACATCAAGTTAAGACAAATATTGAGTGGATGCAGATGTGTTAATATTTTGCAAACTATTTGAGTGAAGATATGAAGATAAATAATGATTAGAAATTTTGATTAAAAAACAATTAGCAGTTAATTTAATAAAAATAAATGATACCTGAATTTGTATCTTTCCATGTTAATATAATGATTACTTTTTAAAATAAATGTGGAAAATAAATAGAGTAGAAGTAAAAATATAATAATTTATAGTCTCATTATCGAGATGTCCAAGATAATTCCACAACCAATGGCTGGCAAGCATTTTTTATAACTAGTAGGAAACATTCTCGATTAGTATGAAAGTTGTTTTGTATCTTAATATTAAGGAGATTTCTGTATCTCACCTGAATTTTAGACTACACATGAATAGATTTTTGTAAAAGCATTAATTTTTAAAAGTCTTCATTTTATAAAAGCATTATTATTAATAATAACAAAATAAGCATCTGATTATTTTTGATTTACCAACCACGTAATGTCTTTGTATATTATCTGAGATACATCAATATTTTACCTAAAATAAGATTTAATGATTCAATATTACTATTTCGAGATAAATTTAAACCAATCATAAGTTTTCAAAGACCTAGTTCTATAAAAAAAAGTAAACGGTACTGTGTAAAATCTATGTGTTGTTACTCAAAAACTTAGTTCAATGCTTAACATTACCCTAAATCTACAGTAGAAAAGGGAAAAGACAGTTTTCAAAAATTTTATCCTTAAGTATGAAAAAGAAATTTTAATAATCAGACTTTTCTGCAGGTGGAGAGTGTAGTAAGATTCTTGCCAAAATTTCTACTTCCTAGCTAGATATGATGTGGAAGATGAGATTAGAGAAGCAAAGAGAAATGTTTCACAATGAACCTCAAAATTAACAAAGAGGAAATTATGAAGTTCACTTGACATTTATAGTTGGTGGTTTTTGTTTGTTAGTTGGTTTGTTTTAGTGTTTTTTTAATTGGGTTTATATGCTTCTTATACTTCTACCTCACTGTCAACCCCTATTCCATCCTAATCCCTTCCAAGCCCCCAACACTAGGTAAGAGAGGAAGAAGGTTGGAGGCAAAGGGGCCATAGACCTCCTCAGTCTGCTTTCTGCTGATTGGAGGTATTGGGTTCCTAGTGGGTCAGAAGAGCCAACAATCCAGGAACCCAGAATAAAGAAATCTCCAGGGCAGCAAATTCAGCAGTAGGGACCCTCGGGAACTAGCAGGGACCAGCAGAGACCAGTACTAGCTGGGGCAATTCTAGCCATGACAGGCCCTACCCCAGGATCTCTAGAGATAGTTGAAGATGGATTCCATAGATATCAACAAAGCCATCCTTTTAATCCTTGAAATATATATCTTAGATTTTTGTTGGATCCCTAGCCTACTATGGTAGAGTGTGGAGTCTATAGACCCTTCTACAGATATATGGTCATGCAATGACATATGAATCAGAAACAGGTGTAGATCTTTTAGCAATTTCTGGGTATTGAACCTCATCTTGGTTATCCTGCAGATTAATAGAAAATCACCTCTTAAATACTAAAGAGAGGTAAAGTTAAATTCATTAAGAAAATGTTTTTGTCTCTGTGTCCCTCTTTTGAAATAGAATGACCTCTGAATCAAATGTATCTTTTTAACCAGAAGAAATCATATTCAAAATTAGTTAGTATTTTATACAGTTTCCCTTTTTACTCTTTCTCTGAAACCACAAATTGTCCTTAGATGGTGATTTGTACATGCCCAAATAGTCCTAAAACCATTGCTAAGAAAACACTTACATATATACGAAATTGCTACCTTGGGTTTGATCAATTATGGAAGAAAACCTATCATTCCTATATTCTTAAAATGACATTTTCAATTACTCCACACAGAACATTCTCCAGGGGGTTCTTGGAGACTCAGAAGCAAAAATTATTCATGTTCGTTTTGAAAGGATGGAGAACTATAAGACAGACATTATTTAACTGTTTTAACTATTTTTTTAATCTCTTAGGGTTTTGTACTCATGAAAAATGCTCAGACACATTCTATCCTGGCCAGTCATACTTGTACATCACTGCACATGATTTTCTATGGTGGTGCCCTAGGTTGAGACAAGCCATTTTTAAGCATAAACTCATTAGTTTATGCTGACCTTGAATCATGATCCCTCTGTCTCTACCTTTCAAGTACTGGGATTATAAGCCTGAGTTATTATATCACCATTTGTCCAAATTTTTGTGGTGTAGTATTCTTGCTAAAGATTAAAGTAGACAGAAAAACAATTACATGTAAATTACTAAAGAAAATTAATTCAATACCTAGTAATAAAAGGGAAGAAAGTAGGAAGTGAGAATAAATACTCACATGTGTATGTCTCTTTACACTAGTAAATATATAAACAGAATATTATAGAAAGAAATATTAATTTACTGTATTTTTAGATTTTTCTCTCAATGAATTTGTGTACTAATTGAATGATTTAAAAAGGGTTAAGACTTTTACAAAGAGCTTAGATAACATATATCCTGTTACTCCAAAGTACCATCTGTAGCATCCTGGTTCCATAACATAGCCCACATTTAGAGCAAACAAGCAACCCCTGTTATTCACAAAAGGTTTGATTCTGTTTAGATAAGCAAGGCATAATTATCACTATTATTTGTCAACCTACTAATGATATTATTCTCCCTCTCTCTCTCCTCTCCCTCCTTTTTCCTCCTCCTCTTCTCTCTCTCTCTCTCTCTCTCTCTCTCTCTCTCTCTCTCTCCACACACACACACACACACACACACACACACACACACACACACACTACTTTGTATGTCCCATTCTCTCCTGTGTAGTGTGTGTGTATAATCTAATGGTCTGTTGTATGCATGTTTGTGTTGCTGTCTGTACCTATGAGATCATCTACAGAGGACAGTTAGAATGGCAGGTGTCCTTTTCTGTCATCCACTTACCTTATCACCTTGGGACAGGATTTTTTCAATGAATCAGAGGCTCCGCATTTCAGCAAGACTAGCAAACCAGCAAATTTAGACTCGTCTTGACACTGCCCCATTCAATGCTGAGATGGCAGGCACATGCACCGATGGTGCAGGGTCCTCCCGCTACACTGAATGATCTCGTGGGGGCCCTTATAACTCATTCTTGATGGACAATTATCAAATCTTTGAGGAAAAGCACCAAGCTGAAAAATTTGTCTATATGCAAGCACAGAAGTGTCAACTCAGCTCAGAAAAAAACAATCTTTCAAAATGGGAAAACCTGCAGGTTCCTCGGTAATACAAAACTCGTGAATGTTAAACAAAGAAGTAAGAGTTTACAGGGAGCAACTTGCTAGTTACTTTCTATGAATCAGCCTTTAATCTCTATACACTACTATGGCATAGGTGATGGAATTTATTTTTTACATATTAGAGAAGAAAATAATAGCGTAAAGAAAAAGTGTTTGTAGTAAAGTTATGTAGATCCCAAGCACAAAATGTGTGTTGCTCAGAAGCCCAGGCATTTCACAGACTGGAGACAGCCATGTTCAAGGGGCTGAATCTAAGTGACAGCAGGACACCACTCCCCCTTGAGACATGAGGTCAAATGTTTCTTGCCTCATCCCACTTCTATGCCTGTGCTCACTGCAGTTCCAGATGCCCACATTATCATCTAATCCTCTCAGCTTCTGTTAAACTCCTATCTCCTTTCTCACATAAACTCCCTCTTTCTATCAAGCTCCTCAAAATATCCAGGGTTATGAAGCACAAAAATCCACGAACCTAACCTTCCTCTCTTCAGAGAGACAGTCACAAGTCAGAAATTAGGATCTGATTTACCGGTGGGTACGATTCATCTTGCCGTCCAATGGGTTCTCTGTCATCTGCCTAGTGTCATTCCAGTTATACCCATTTTATAAGATTTATTTTTATTTTCAATTGTACGTGTGTGGAGTCACGTTCCTGTGAGTTCAGGTACTCACACACGAGGTGAGAGTCTTCAAATTCTCAGAAAATGGAGTTACAGGCAGTTGGAAGTTACCCAGCTTTGGTGTAGGGATCTGAACTCTGAACTCTGGTCTTCTGCGGAAGTATGCTGTAGTCTTGACCAGGGAGACATCTCTCTAGCCACACTCTAGGATTTCAGTGATGTAAATGATGGTTTGTTTCTTCTTTTAGAAAGGATGAATTGTAGATGTGAGTGTTCATGCTGTTAACCAGGGCTTTGTAGAAAGGACAGATTGTATAAGAGAAAGGTAAATCAGGTGTCTTACCAAACCAACTTCTTTCACTATATTTGGATTTCTCTCCTGGTAAGCTAAACAAAGGGTTTTTCAACATTTTTGTGATGACACAAAATATAGGATTTGGAAAATTTTAGAATATCAAACATCATGTTTGGGATCAAAATAAGAAATTGATGCCAAAAAATAAAGACCCGAGAAGCAAAACAAAGCTAAAATTTTAAAAAGGGGGTACACTGAAAAGGCTACATGTACTTTCACACACTGAACTCGGTGGTCTCTTTTAGATCAAACAAACGCTGTAGAGCTCAAGGACAATGCTGAAAATAGAACAGAAGTGAGCACAGATTTTATGGAAACTCAGCCAATGGTTTCTTTGTTGATATAAAGAACATTTACTCATTTTATTTCATAACAGAAAACTTGGGAGTCATCCTTGCATGCCTGCCTCCCCCAATTCTCCATACATAATCTATCCCCATGACCGCTGATTGTAGTTCTCGCAAAGCTCTCAAACCCATCTATCAGCTGCACTGCCTTTTCTACGCTGTGAATAGCTCCTGTCATGAACATCTCGGTGTCCTGTTGACAGACATTCAAAAGGAGGCATGGTCTCTCTGTATTGACACTTTAAAAGCTCGACATCTACAATAAAGCTTAACAAACTGGAACAGTCCCACTTTTCTAACTAGAGCTCTCTGGTAATAACACAGTGAAAGGAGAAAAATTCAAGCCACACACACACACACACACACACACACACACACACACACACACACACACACACACGCATTACTATCTTCAAGTTAAAACTAAGTAAAACTTAGATGTGTGCATCATGAAAAGTGATCTCCAAATATGTGAAAATATTTCTGTATTATGCTAATGTTTTGTCTCAGAAAAAAATTCCATTAAAATTAAGGATGAGCGAGCTTGGATCCTTTGTGCAAATTTGTTATATGATTTACTAAATTGCATTAAGCTCTTGCAAGAAATGACACATATGGGAGGATGACTTTTTATTTGAAATTTTGTTGCGTATACCAGGGTTCATCAAGCTGTTTCATATTTATTTCTCTGATTAATGATATGTCAAAATTCTAATTCTGGTACTAATTTATGGTGTGTTGGCAACTACAGAATGAAAAGCAATGGAGACAACAGGCAAAATTGATTTGTGTCCATCTCCTTTGAATTCCAGTAAAGGTTTCCAAAATGTGCTTTTGTTGTTGTTGTTGTTGGAACCAAACTCAATATTATCACCTTATTTTTCCTCAATTAATAAGCACATTTCTTCTGAGAGCTGATAATTTTTTAAAGGACAACAGTACAGGGGGTAGTATGATTCAAAGTGCCAGTCATTCTCAATTAGAGGCTGCATGGTTAGAAATGCCTACTATTAGGTTTAACCATTCACAAAGACAAATCATAGAGTTAAGTGTTTATTTGGTATCCATAGAATTTGTGGGCCTGAAATGGATGTCTCCTGAGGAGCTTTGCCAGAGCCTTACTAATACAGATGAGGATGCTTGCAGCCAACCATCAGACTGAGCACAGGGACCCCAATGGAGGAGTTAGGGGAAGGGCTGAAGGAGCTGAAGGGATTTGCAAACCCATGGGAAGAACAATATCAACCAACCAGACTCCTCCACAGCCTCAGAGCTCAGGGACTAAACCATCAACCAAAGAATACACATGGAGGGACCCATGGCTCCAGCTGCATGTGTAGCAGAGGATGGCCTTATCTGGCATTGATGGGAGGGAAGGCCCTTAGTCCTGTGAAAGCTTGATGCCCCAGTGTAGGGGAATGCTAGACAGGCAAAGGTGGGTAGGTGGGAGAGCATCCTCATAGAGGCAGGGGTCAGGATAGGGGGTTTTCAGAAGGGAAACCATGAAAGGGGATAATGTTTGAAATGTAAATAAATAAAATGACCAATTAAAAAAATAAATGTAGCTAATTGGTAGGAAAGGAAATATAACTGGGTAACTATATCAGGCCTAGAACTAATAGGAAAAAGCAGTAAAGAAATTAACTAGTAAACAAACCTAACAATAATTTGAAGAATAAACAAGGGGAATAAAATAAATAGATATGGATGAAAGTAGGGCGGGAAAAGGAGGATCAAGGGTGGAGGAGGAGGGGAGAGAACACAGGGAGAGACATAAAATTAAGGGGCATGTGAGGGGTAGGATGGAAACCAAATACAGTAGAAATTTCCTAAAATATGTACACGTATGAGGACGACCTAAATGAAATCATCAAGTAACAGAATCCCAGCTGGCTCTCTCTCTAGTCAACCAATGAAGCTCCCAGTATGGAATTGGATTATTTTTTAACTGGGGGTCCCATGGGAATTCCCAAAGATCCTAGGCTCTTAGCAAAGCTTAAAGCAAGGTCCCGTTACTGAAGACAACACTCACACTACTCATTGAAAATGGAAATGATGTTTATACCTGGTACTTCCACAGAGCCTTTACCCTGACATTCTAGAGCCATTACTACGATGATATCTGCTGCATGCTCTCGGAGGAGAAAGAGGCAGCAATCCAGCCACAAACCCTTTATGGGTTAAACAAAAAGTTAACTGAACTGTTTCGTACCTGCTGTGAGAGGAAAAATATGTTTTCTCAAATAGAATGGTACTAGGTATATCAATCACACCAGTCCAGATTTCATGTTCAGGAGAAGTTAACCAACATCATGAACTCCACAAGTTTTTGGGTCTGCTTCTTTTTGTTGTTGTTATAATTGTTCTATTTTGGTGTTTTGTTTTGTTTAATTGGAGGTGTGGTTTTATTTTGCTTTCTTGGTTTGGGGGTTTGTCTATTGAGGTTTTGTTTCCTAGTTAGGAAATAATTTAAAGTTAGGGATAGGGGGAAGGGGAGAGGATCTGGCATGATTTGGTGTAAGGAAGACTATGATTAAAATACATTTAAGTTGAATTAAAAAATAAATAAATAAATAATAAATAATAATAATAAATAATAATAATAAATAATAAGGATGATTTGGTGTAAGGAAGACTATGATTAAAATACATTTAAGTTGAATTAAAAAATAAATAAATAAATAATAAATAATAATAATAATAATAAATAAATAAATTTTTAAAAGACAAACAAAAATAGACATGTTAAACATACAGCTCATAGATTCAAGAAATGGACTACTCAGGTCCCCCCATCTAACAATTATGATATCAGGAGTGGAATGAATGATTTATCTTCCACAGGCAACAGCAACACCATCAAAATGGAGATTAGGTTACTGAAATTGCATGTGCTTTCCATCTTCTTGTGGATTCAAGGCATGAACAGTTGAGTCAGACAAGAAAAATAGCTATTGGCATTTGAGGTAAAGTGCTAACAGAACCAACTTCTCATTCCTTTTTAAAAAAAGGAATCAACTGGTACTAAGAAATCAAGCTAAAACTTGTTTGTAAAGATTAATGAGCATATTCTTTCAGATACAGCCATCTCTGCTAAAGTTTAAATGGCGTGTCCATGCTTAAAAACATACTACTCAAACCTGTGAATCGGACCTTTTTTTTTTTTTTTTTTTTACAATAATGACAAAATTGTTATTTCAAACATTATTTATCCAACAAGACTCCTTGGAGACCTGATGATAATGGGATTTTGAATGCTGAATACAAGGATGTAGCTCAGTCCATTTCAAATCACGGTCGCAACAAGTTATCTTATTCCATCGGGAGTTACCTCATAGCATAGTTAATTGGCGACATCGCGGTTCACCTTCTTCCCATTAGTCAAGGAGAAATGAGAGCCCTGCATGCACAACCGTCACATAGCTGGGGATTAGGGAAGGAGGAGCTGGAATGTGACTCACACGGAGACTTGTAAGTTAAAAGTCTGAGAGATTTCTGATTAGTTTTTAAAAACAGATGGTGTTCAGGTGTAAAGAAGAAGAAGGCGGGAGAGGAAGCTTCTAGTGTTGCTCGGTAGAGCTGTCCAGGTACTGAGCCGTGAGTTTTTGTAGTTTTTAGGATGTGAGGACTTCTCTTTGGAAATCACTGGATCTTGGTCTCTCTTATTATCTCTACCTTATACTGGGGAGAAATTATTTCTCCATCTGTCTCTGAAGGCTTCCTGCAAGGTGTTTTTGTTTGCTTGTTTGTTTTTTTCTAACCCCTGCTGGTTCATGAATTAGAATGTACTTGACTACGCTTACTAGATATCTGGAGCCCCTTTTATCTTTTGCTCTAGGTCATGCAGGGGACTTTTAAGTGACTGAAATATGATGAAATCCCAAGGCTAATTTTACAAAGAGGAGGAAAATCTGAGATCAGGCTTCCCAGCACATTATCTAATATCCTGGATGCAGGGCTTCCATTGTAAGACGGGCTCTTAGCCTCCTTCTTGGTTTCTGCTTGTTTCCACCCTCCTATTGATTGCCCGAGCCTTCTTAACACTTCCCATAAATTCACCTTTACATAGCTGCAGAAATCATCGGCAAATTTATATGGAAATGAACAAAAGAGGAAAGAATAAAGATGAATTTACTACCGTGTCAATAAGAAGTCATGTTAACATATCGAGTCTTACTTGAGTCTTGTTCACCTTTAAAAATAAGCAATTGATTCTCCACTAAGCAAGTTACAGACTTTTCTGGGTAAAAATGTTTAAAACTATTTGGCTTAATTTCTTATGATTAGTTTCCTCGCTTCTATATTGAAGAGACAGTAATTTCAGTTTAAAAAACTTGAAAACTCTTTGAGGATAACATTCTCAAGTCTCTTTGTAAAAGGAGACTAGAAACCCAACTGAATTTATTTATGTACTTCATCCAAGTTCAGATATGCTCAAAATAGAATCATGGGAAGGATAAAAACAACATTTCCCTTTCAGTGCTCACAAATGATACTTAATAAACCTTTGTAGAATAGGCAACCTTTGTAACTTACGTTTCCAAATCTTTAAATGAGGTGAAAAATGAAGAAAGAGGGGCTGGGGAGATTGGTCAGTAGGAATACTGGCTACTCCTGTGGCAGATCTGTGTTCAGTACCCACATGTTGCTTCAAAAACGCTAGTAACTCCAGTTCCAAGGTATCCCATGATCTCCTGTGCTTTGCAGTCATGGTGCACACATGACACACATGCACATAGACATTTAAACAATGTAAACTAAATGTAGAAACTGATGACCAAGCACTGAACTTCCTGACATGTTTTTATTTCATAAAACATTTATCCAGAAATTTCCACAAGATTGATCATGTTATATGAAACCTACAGAACAGAGATACAATGCATGGTTTGTGCTTCTTGTTTTCCACTGGAACACATGGTGAATTGTAATGCTATATTTGATAAACCAGTTGAATATTACAGTAATACTATACAATGGTTGAAGGCAAAGTGATTTGTAAAAATGAACTATATATTTTGTCATCTACGATAAACCTCTATGTCATAGTGGAAATTAAAATAAATTACCATATTTCAATCTTCTAGGGTCTAATCTCAAATGGAAAAGTATACAACAAAAAGAGTGTTATCTATTTAACAAAAAAGACTAAGTTCTGGTCTGTTGTACATACACGCACACACACCCATGCATGTGCATTCTTTCCTTTGAGTCCCGACCAGATTACCTCTCCAGATATATCACCAGCACTATTGATATATGCAGATTTTTGGTAAGAGAGTACATATTTCACATCCATATGAGCTGGCCTAAATATTGGGTCTGATCGCACTTAAAACTTGGAAACCACTTGATTGTGCTGGTGCTGATGTCTATAACCCCAAGACAAAAACCACCCACGTGAGTGAGAGTTATCAGGGTACAGAAGCCTGGGAGAGGTGTAATCATTCGCAGACAGAAGGATTCTTTTCAGTGTCTCTAGCTGAGCACCTCTGTCTTCTATTCCCCTTCCCATTGTTCTCCCTCTGTTGAAAATGCTTTTCTGAATGCCTGCCTCACTTAAACACTAGATGGAAAATATGTATCTGTCTTAAAATGCACAGTGAGTTTCAGGAGCTTTTGGAAAGGAGCTTCCAGAGAGTTTAGCGACCGGGTACATCTGTGGTTGGGGGAGTCAGGCAGATGCACCAATACCAAAGCTGCTTTTTGT
Organism: Rattus rattus; assembly: GCF_011064425.1. Taxonomy (NCBI): domain Eukaryota; kingdom Metazoa; phylum Chordata; class Mammalia; order Rodentia; family Muridae; genus Rattus; species Rattus rattus. The sequence goes on from NC_046162.1 coordinate 21,712,870, forward strand.
TATCTTGGGAAAAGATACTTTCCCTTCCCTTTGGATATGTATGAATCATGACCATTCGTACTATGGCCGGGGAATGGTTTTCTCTTTTTATTACAAAGAAGCATTATCTGGCAAGAAGAGTGAGAGAATCACCATGAACTAAAACAGAGTGAGGAATGATTTCTCCTCTTTTTTTTTCTTTCTGAGTTATGGCTTAATTCTTGCATTTAAACTTTGTGGATGGACTGTGACAAATTGGGGAAATTAGATGGAAATGAGTGCCTACCTCAAAGCAGATTAGCTTTGGATATTCAGGTGTATTAAACATAATTAGACTGAGGGAATATACAATGTAGTTTTCTCTAAAGATTTGAGATACATGTAATTGGAACAATAATTATTTTTAAAAGAGAACATTAATTTGTGAGGGGTATATAGGAAACATGGTTGGCTTTGGAGTGTGGGGGGTTGGCTATAATGAACACCCATTGTACTCGTGTAGAGAATTCTCTAAGAAAACAAGAAAACCAAACACACACCATTTACTTGATTCACCGACTCCAATTAGTGCTACCAAGTCAGGTTTTTACAAGTTAGTGACACTGGGTACATTAATACTCTAAGAGAGGTTCTGTGCCCAGGAAGAGTTGTTCAACCCAAAACAAATTCCTTTTCTGTGTAGTTACCTTGTTTTGTTTAGATTACAATAGGCATGTTTTTGTCTTGCTGGTTTTGGTTGTTTTCAACTCTTTAATTCTTTTGACCTTTCTGTCTATCTACCACCCCCCCCCTTTTGACACTTCGGCTTACTATGTAGATTAGATGTATAGTAGACCAGCCTTTAATTCACAGAGACCCACCTGCCAGAGAAGAGAGAGAGAGAAAGAAGAGAGAGATGATGTTGAGTAATTGGGAATTTGAGTTGAGAGGATGAGAGGATCTGGTAGTGTTGAGGAAGAGGACATCTGTGATTAAAATAAATTGTATGATTGAAAAATTAAATTTAAAAAGGCAGTCCTCTGTGGAGTGTAGCTAATATTAACAAAACAGTAGTTTTCAATTAATTGTCATAATCTGACCATAGTAATATAATATACAAGCAAGATGAGACCCTAAGCAATACATGTCTCAACTTTATACTATCTTCAAAACTTTGATATAAATTAAAAACTCGTTGAAAATAATAAGTATATTTAATATGTTGGTGCCAACTTCTTGACTATGGTTAAGTGCTGTTCCAGTAAATTATGCATCTCTAAGAAGCAGCCTTAATTAAGCTCTCTTCTTAGACTCGATAGCATACCTTTCCTAACTTCTTATTGAAAAACAATGAATGGGCTTTCAAGTTCACAGGGTTCTAACAGAAATCTATTAAAGATAAAAGGAAGCTTAAATCACCTATATTACTACTTCTTGCTTTTGTTTATTCCAGGGAAGAGTATTCAGAATGGACCTCATCTCAAGCTCACACTAATCCTTACATAATTACAGTTCATCTATTGGATGCTAGAAACACCTCACAGAATGTGACTTTGTTCTGCTGGCTTGTCTAATCCGATTCAATTACTTGAGTTCCCTTTCCCAGAGGCTTCACTCTCAGATATCGAGCTCTGTATGGAAAGAAAATCTTGAGAGGGGCGGTGGTTCAGACTCAATAGAGGTGAATCAAACATTAGGAAAAAAAAATACCTACTTCATCCTTTCCCAAATATCAGTCCATCAATAAACATGAGAAACAGCTTGTAATTCACAAAGCTTCTGGCACCACTGTTGTGATAAGGGCAGATTGGGCTGGCTAAAGAAATACTGGTGATGGGAATAGTTCAGTGGCTTGGACCAATTTGAATGAATGGAAATCACAAAAGTCCCTGAAGCTGGAGGAAATGAAGCTCTGAAGCTGGTGAAACTTGTCATCTGTGTGCAGAAGAGCGACAGAGATATTACAGATTTCCAGTACAAAGTGAACTCCTTCAATCACCTGCAAAGAGTTCCCTTGTCAATTAGGACTTGCAGAGAAAAGGCCTCAGCAACTGAGGGATGCCTCCTTCCTCTCCATGCTGAGAACAGCCACCTGCCCAGAATTAATACTTTGATTTTAAAAGAGAATGAAATATCAGAGTTCAGAGATTACTTGATGGAAATTCCGTAAAAGAATTTGCAACGCAAAAGAACAGAGAGGTGATAGGGGTGTTATTGCGCATGCCAGGGTACATTTGAGGTTGTGTGATCTTAAGATGAAAAGAACAAAGATCTTAATTAGTCATTCAGCTTTTTGCCAGATGTAAATGCTATACTGAAATAAAAGGGGATTGTCATTTTGCTTGTGTGCCCATTTTCTGACCCTTTGTTATATTTTCTTCTGCAAATCATGCCTTTCGTCTCAAAATCATCCTCATCCTTCGATTAAATTAGCTAAATTTATAAAATTCAATAAATAAATGAGTGGATAAATAAATAATGAAACAGGCATGAATGAGAATGAATTCAGAGCCGATAATCTTTAAATGGAAATTAACGTATTTTTTCAATTTATTGTCTGCAGTTGAAAATAAAAAAAAACACATTCGGTAGTATTCAAACATTATTATGGAGATTGTTATTTTCTGAGTAATTGACAACATTTCATACATGCCTTAGAACAGCTAAACATTCTAAACACCACAGAATGGAGGATATTAACGCTTTTAGCTCAGTAAGGGCTCAGTAAGCCTAATTCTCTTCTCTTCTAGGGTCATGATAAAGAGATGATTAGGAACTGAGAAGCTGCATAGCACAGACCAATAATCCTAAGAAGAAAAGAAAGTCAGAGAACCAATGGACTCTTTTCTCCTTGTTCTACATACCAAGCCCGTAGGTCCTTTTAACGTTATCTGTCCATACAATGGGACAACAACAGCACCTAGCCTTGCTTGCTGGGAGGAGTAAATGAAGTGATATATTTTTAGTGCTTGCCTGAAGATTCCATCTTATCGTCATATGGGCAAGAGCCATTCTTGCTCTGCACGTGACTCTCTTAGGGAAGCAGGGCACTAAGCAGCATAAAAACTATTCTAAACTTAGAATACAGTGAGTGGCATAAATGAAAAGATAACGTTGCTCATTAATTTAGTATTTCCTTTAGTAATTAATATTTTGGGGACTATTTCTTTTCTAGTCGCTGAAGTGGGATACAAAATCCTTTAGCCTTAGCTCCCAAGTCCTGGGATTAGAGGAGAACACCAACATGTCTGGCTGTTTCTTCCTTAGTATCACAGTTAGCTGTGTTACTCTCATGGGTTAGGCAATGACCTTGATGCTGAAAATAGTTTAGCTAGTAGCATAAATAAAGATGAACAAAGTTCTCTATGTCCATAACGCTCACATAATATAGTGATGTACTTCTTCTAGTGAGCTCATACTTGGAGACACATGCTATGTTCTCACGCTCTGACCATTTTTGGTATGTGCAGACTGTGACCTTGTCATTCTTTGGACTTTTGAAATAGTGACTTTCCACACGGTTTAAAAATAACAATAAATATATTTAAAGAATGTTTGCTTTGTTATTCCAAAACAAGTGGTGGGACAAATTTTGACGAAAGTCTTTGGGGGATGACAAAACTTTTTATTGGCTTTTTTTTTAATAGGTATTTTACATTTGAAACATAAAGATGTCTACTTCAAGGAATTCCAATCAAAACCTCAGTACTCCTGTGACCGTGAGATTCAAACAGTGGAAGGAATAGAGGCTGCAATGAAAAGGCCCTGCATTATTGCATGACTTTTTAAACTCCCACTTGGAATCCCACTCAAAGATCACACTGCAAAGGCTTTCACCCTGGTCATGTCTGGATTTCTCTACTACTAAGAAGCCACTGAAGGGCCAATGTTTTCCCTCAAGGAGTGAAACAAAAATCACGGAGAACAACAAAACAATTTGTACAATAAGGAAAAGTCTTTCCTACGTTTGGGAATAGCTTGTATTAAAAGGGATTAATGAGACTTCTTGATCTTGAGAGCATTGATCCTGATTCCGACATTTAATCACCAGTTGCTGGTCTGAATTTATTTTAGCACAGTTAAAAAAAATGACGTTTTTCACAACAAGCAAAGAGAATGTAGGGACTAAATTAAAAATTTTTAAATAAAAACTAAAATTCCTATGATGTGAACTTTAGTCACACTAAAATGTCCAATGCTTGATAGTTCTGACTTGTTGTAGGTCATGGCTTAAACTACAAATGGATACCTAATTTTCTGGGGGAAGAAAATTAAGAAACATGGACTATTGCATATATACATGTACAGATAAAGAGACCTGCTCTGGAGAGTGCCTGGAATTTAGTACCAAAGATTTTAAAAGTAAATCCAATGAAGAGGGAAATAGGACATATAATTAAGGATGCACAGGGAGATATGTAATAGGATATTAGATGAGCAGGGAAGTAGAAGAGATTAAGGGATATATATATATATATATATATATATATATATATATATATATATAGAGAGAGAGAGAGAGAGAGATGGATAGCTAATACTAAGGGTCATTTGAGAGGTGACATGGAAACCAACTACTGTAGAAACTTCTTAAAATATGTACATATAAGAAAGAAGTCTAAATGGAGCTACAAAATAATATGAGAAAGCCCCAACTGTATACTTTTTGCCAAAAAGTAAAATCTCCAGTCACAGAAATGGGTCATGTTTAATTAAATTATTGCCTAAGGGTCCTAATAGAAACCCTCCAAAACTGAGATGCCATCAATGCTGTCAGTCTCTCTCCACAATCCAATGGTAACGTCCTATTGATGAAAATGATACGATATAGAGAAGTTGAGCCTAGAGCCTTCAGTCCTACTGACTAGTGCTCATGGTACCTGAACATGGCACTCTGCCATGCTACCAGAGGAAAAAAGTAATCAATAGACCCTTCTATATATAAAAGTGACTGCCTGCATGATACACTGGTGCAGTAGTGTCATAATCGTTGTAGGAGTTACCAGCCACTATCCAGCTGTGTTTATGGCACACTCTGTGAGATGGAACCAACTCCCAACAGATCAATTAGCCAAGAATGTGAAACGAGTTAGGCCATAGATAATGGACAAACCAAATACAACCTCTCTGCTAGAGAACACATTTATACAATGACTCCTTAACATTATTCTCCAGTCCCCATGGCTCCATGCTCTACTAGGTCATTATCAGTGATCCTTCTGTCTGCAGTAGATAAGAGACCCACAAATGGACAATGTGCAGAGAATAAGAGACTTTGGAACTCTCAATCTTAAATGGGATTTCTCCATCAAATCTCTACCTTTGGGGGGGCAGAAAATCTTTCTGAGGAGGAGGTGGAAAGATTATAAGAGCCAGCGGAGATGGAGAACACCATGGAAACACTGCTCTCCAGAGGCAGCATGAGTGCTATACATGTAAACATACAGATTATGGCAGCACATAAGGATTTGCACAGGCTTAAGGTAGATGGACAATGGACACAGACCAAGAATCTGTCTTCAATTGACAACAACTTACAAAAAGAAAAAGAAGAAAGTAAGTAAGTATGAAAGAAAGAAAGAAAAGAAAAGAAAAGAAAGAAAGAAAGGAAAAAAGAAAGGGAAAGAAAGAAAAGAAAGAAAGAAAGAAAGAAAGAAAGAAAGAAAGAAAGAAAGGAGGAAAGAAAGAGGAAAAAGAGGAAAGAAAGAAAAAAGATGAGGGCTGAACCAATTCCCAGAAGATGACCAACTAAATGGTATTTTTTGAGTTTTGTGTGTGTGTGTGTGTATTTTTGTGTGTATGCGATTCTGTGTGTGTGTGTGTGTGTGTGTGTATGTGTGTGTGTGATAATGGTTTGGCCATTGTTTATCTTACTGTTCTTGTGGTTATGTATTATGGTCTCTGATTTTATGCTTTATATACTTTGTTCTATTTTTTAATTTATGTGTGTGTGTTTCTTTTGATATTTCTTTTTTTTCTTATTTTTTTTTTGCCTACTTTCTTTTCCTAAAGAGTGAATGAAATAAAGCATGGAATTGTATTTGTGAGAAAGCAGGGTGGTCTGGAAGGAGATGCAGCAAGGGAAACCATGATCAGAATACATTGTCTGAATGCTCAACTAACATATAAAAGTAAAAATTAATTCTAGTAAAATTGGAATATTTAAAATAAACATCACTGTCAATAAAATACAAGACATAGAACTGTATGGGACATCTATCAAAGGGCTATAGTTAACATACCATGTTGAAAGATTAGAATCAGCACCTTAAAATCACATGTAAGGAAAGAACACCATTAAGTTTTTTTTTACTATAAAAATTATAAATCATTTTAATAATAAATCTCTCAACAATGTAACTATGAATTAATGTATCAAAACAAAGAAGTGTATGATAGAAATGCATTATATGCATAGAATTTTTTTTTTTTATTAACTTGAGTATTTCTTATATACATTTTGAGTGTTATTCCTTTCCGGTTTCGGGCAACAAAACATCCCCTCCCCTCCCTTCCTTATGGGTGTTCCCTCCCCCACCCTCCCCCATTGCCGCCCCTCCCCCCAACAGTCTAGTTCACTGGGGGTTCAGTCTTAGCAGGACCCAGGGCTTCCCCTTCCACTGGTGCTCTTACTAGGATATTCATTGCTACCTATGAGGTCAGAGTCCAGGGTCAGTTATATAGCGGCATTTTTGTTCAGAAATGTGCTAATATAAGACTATTTCCTGGACTTGCAGAGAGTGTTCAGCACTTAAAGGCTAGGCTCATGACCAAAACAACGACTATTTCTTTAAAAGTTTTTTCAACATATTCTAAGGATACCAGATTTACTTAAAATTTACTAGTATAAAAATGGTTCAAAAATAGCAAAGTAGCTTCCTTCCAGTCCACAACTGCGCCTGGGGGCAGACTGGGTGCTTCAGGTTCTCCACCCCCAGCCCACAACCAAAGACACCTTGATACCCAGAAGGTCCATCATAACCAGGCGCACAGGTTAGACTCCTCTGCTCCAAAACCTGGCCTAACTGGAACCCCCATGGGAGAGACATCTTCCTTCTAGTCCTGCAACTCTGCCTGGGACATGTCAGGTGCTCCAGACCACCTTACAAACCAGAGACAGATTGACTCCCAGGCTCAAAGAACAAGCAAGCCGGATCTTCTCACATACCCATAGAGAATCTGACTCAAGTAGATCCATCATGAGGCTCACAGGAGCGACAGGCACCAGTCAGAGATAGCAAAAAGAGTTAACACCAGAGATAACCAAGTGGAAAGAATCAAGTGCAGGAACATAAGCAAGAGAAATCAATGACAGTTGGCACCAACAGAACCTAGTTCTCCCTCCGCAGCAAACCCTGCATACCCTAACACACCAGAAAAGCAAGATTCCAACACAAATTCCCACCTCAGGAAGATTACAAAAGACCTTAAGGAGGACATAAATAACTCCCTTAAGAAATACAGGACAACACAGGTAAACATGTAGAAGACCTTAAAGAGGAAACACAAAAAAAATCCCTCAAAGACATACAGGAAAACACAATGAAACAGGTGAAGGAATTGAACAGAACTGCCCAGGATCTAAAAATGTGGAAATAGAAGCAATAAAGAAATTAACAAGGGAGGCGACCATGGAGATGGAAAACCTAGGAAAGGGATCAGGAGTCACAAATGCAAATATCACCAACAGAATATAAGAGATAGAGGGGAATCTAAGGCATAGAAGGTACCATAAAATATATTGACACAACAGTCAAAGAAAATATGAAGTGCAAAAATCTCCAAACCCAAAACATCCAGGAAATTCAGGACACAATGAAAAGACCAAACATAAACATAATAGGAATAGAAGAAAGTGAAGAGTCCTAATTCAAAGGGCCAGAAACTATCTTTAAACAAAATCTTAGAAGAAAACATCTCTAACCTAATGAAGGAGATGGCCATAAATGTACAAGAAGCCTATACAAAACCAAGTAGATTGGGTGAGAAAAGAAATTCCTCCTATCTCATAATAATCAAAACACTGAATACAGAGAACAAAAAGAATATTAAAAGTGGTAAGGGAAAATAGCCAAGTAGAAAGGCAGACCTATCATAATTACACCAGATTCCTCAACAGAGACTATAAAAGCCAGAAGTTCTTGGACAGATGTCATGCAGACTGTAAGAGAACACAGATGTCAGCCCAGGCTACTATACCCAACAAAACTCTCAATCATCATAGATGGAGAAACCAAGGTATTCCATGACAAAACCATATTTAAACAATATCTTTCCTCTAATCCAATCCTTCAGAGGATAATAGAAGGAAAACTCCAACACAAAGAGGGAAAATACACCTAAGAAAAAAGAATAAATTAATCATCTCACAACAAAACCAAAAGAAGCGAACCACATAAACACAATACCACCTCTAACAACAACAACAAAAATAAATAAAAAATAAAACAGGAAACAACAATCATTATTCTTTAGAATTTTTCAGCATCAATGGACTCAATTCCCCAATTAAAAAAACAAAAAACAAAACCTAGGCTAACAGACTGGATATTTAAATAGGACCCAGCATTTTGCTGCCTACAGGAAATACTTCTCAGTGACAAAGACAGACTACATCAAATGAAAAGACTGGAAAAAGTTTCCAAGCAAATGGTCCTAAGAAACAAGCTGGAGTAGCCATTCTAATATCAAATAAAAGAGACTTTCAACAAAAAATTATCAAAACAGATGGGGAAAAGGCACTTCATACTCATCAAAAGAAAAAGTCACCAAGATGATTTCTCAGTTCTGAACATCTCCTCCCCACATTTGTAAATACATGTTACTAACGTTCAAAAGAGTCATTGAACCTCACAAAATAATAGTGGGAGACTTGATGATCCCACTCTCACTAAACAGACATCTACAAAACAGACATCTACAAAACTTTTCACCCTAAAACAAAAGAATAATCCTTCTCAGCACCTCATGGTGCCTCAACAGATATAAGAAGACAAAAATAATCCCATAAATTCTATTAGATCACAATGAACTAAAGTTGGTTTTCAAAAACAACAGAAAGCCCACATACTCATGGAAAGTGAACAACTTTCTAGTCAATGATAACTTGATCAGGAAAGAAAGAAAGAAGTTAAAGACATTCTATAATTTAGCAAAAATGAAAGCAGAGCATACCCACACTTATGTGACACAATGAAAACAGTACTAAAAGGAATATTCATAGCAGTGAGTGCCTCCATAAAGAAATTGGAGAGATCTTACACTAGCAACTTAACAGCACATCTGAAAACTCTAAGAAAGAAGCAAACACACCTAAGAGTGGTAGATGGCTGGAAATTATCAAACACAAGGCTGAAACCAATGAAGTAGAAACAAAGAGAACTATACAAAGAATCAATAAAACTAAAATCTGGTTCTTGGAGAAAATCAACAAGATAGATAAACCCTTAGCCTAACTAACTAAAGGGCATAGAGACAGTATCCAAGTTAACCGAATCAGAAATGAAAAGGGAGATATAACAACAGAAAATGAGGAAATTCTAAAAATCATTAGATCCTACTGAAAAAAAAGCCTATACTCAACAAAACTGAAAAATCTAGATGAAATGGATAATTTTCTAGACTGAATCCACCAAGATTAAATCAGGACCAGATCAACTATCTAGGCAGCCCCATAACACTGATAGAAAAGAAGCAGTCAATAAAAGTCAATCATCAAAAAAGCCAGAGGCCAAATGGTTTTAGGGCAAAATTCTATCAGATCTTCAAAGACGACACAATACTAATACTTCTCAAACTATTCCACAAAGTAGAAGCAGAGGTAACAGTACCTAATTCATTCTTGTAGCCACAGTTACTCTGATACTGAAAGCACACAGAGACCCAACAAAGAAAGAGAACTTCAGACCAATTATGCTTATGAATATCAATGTAAAAAATACTCAATAGTATTCTTGCAAACCAAATCCAAGAATACATCAAAATGATCATTCACCATAGTCAAGTAGGCTTCATCCCTGGGATTCAGGGATGGTTCAATGTATGGAAATCCATCATGTAATAGTCTATATAAACAAACTCAAAGAAAAAAATCACATGATTTTTTCATTAGAAGCTGAAAAACCCTTTGACAAAATACAATACCTCTTTATGTTAAAAGTCTTGAAAAAAATCATAAATTCAAAGTGTATACCTAGACATAATAAAAGCAATATAGAGCAAACCAAGAGTCAACATCAAATTAAATGGGGAGAAACTTGAAACAATTGTACTAAAATCAGGGACAAGACAAGGCTGCCTACTCTCTCCCTATTCATTCAATATCATACTCAAATTCTAGCTACAATAACTAGACAATGAAAGGTTGTCAAAGGTATACGAATTGGAAAGGAAGAAGTCAAGGTAGCACTATTTGCAGATGATATGATAGTATACATAAGTGACCCTAAGAATTCTACTACAGAACTCGTATACCTGACTTAAAACTTCAGCAATATGGCTGGACATAAAATGAATCAGTAGCCTTCCCTTACACAAAGGTAAATGGGCTGAGGAAGAAATTAGGGAAACAACACCCTTCACAATAGTCACAAATAATGTAACATATCTTAGTGTGACTCTAACCAAGCAAGTGGAAGACGTGTATGACAAGAACTTCAAGTCTCTGAAGAAAGAAATCTCAGAAGACCTCAAAAGATGGAAAGATCTCCCATGCTCATGGATCAGTAGGATTAACTTGTAAAAATGGCCATCTTAATAAAAGACTCAATGCAATCCCTATCAAAATTCCAACTCAGTTTTTCACAGAGATAGAAAGAGCAATTCTCAACTTCATATGGACTCTCATAAAAAAACAGAATAGCAAAAACAACCCTCAACAATAAAAGAACCTCTGGGGAAATCACCATCTATGAACTCAGGCTGTACTACAGAGCAATAGTGATAAAAACTGTATGGTATTGGACAGAGACAGGAATACTGATAGATGGAAGAAAATCAAAGAACCAGAAATATAAACCTACAGACTTATAATCACTTGATCTTTGACAAATAAGCCAAATCATATAGTGGAAAAAAAGAAATTATCTTCAAAAAATGGTGCTGATTCAACTGGAGTTCAGCATGAAAAAAATGCAAATCAATCCATTCTTATCTCCTTGTACAAAGCTCAAGTCTAAGTGAATCAAGGACCTCTGCATAAAACCAGATAGGCTGAATCCATTGGAAGAGAAAGTGGGGAAGAGCCTTGAACACATCAGCACAGGGTAAAATTTCCTGAACAGAACACCAATGACGCAGACTCTAAGATCAACAATTGACAAATGGGACCTCATGAAACTAAAACCTTCTGTAAGGCGAAGAACACTGTCAATAGGAGAAAATAGCAACCTACAGATTGGGAAAAGATCTTTATTAACCCTACATCTGATAGAAGACTAATATCAGAAATATACAAAGTACATAGGAAGGTAGACTACAGAAAACCAAATAACCCAATTTAAAAATGGGGTACAAAGAATTCTCAACTTAGGAATCTCAAATGCTGAGAAGCACCTAAAGAAATGTTCAACATCCTTAGCATTTGGGAAATGCAAATCAAAACAACTCTGAAATTCCAATTTACACCAATCAAAATGGCTAAGAATAAAATCTCAGGCAACAGCAGATGTGGGCAAAGGTATGGAGAATGAGAAAAAGTCCTCCGTTGTTGGTTGGATTTCAAGTTGGTACAACTACTTTGGAAATCAATCTTGCAGTTTCTCTGAAAATCTTTGTACCTGAAGACCCAGCTATACCACTATTGGGAATATATCTAAAAGATGCTCCAACATATAACAAGGACACATGCTCCACAACCTTATTTATAATAGCCAGAAGCTGGAAACAACCCAGGTGTTCTACAATGGAATGAGGTACATTTACACAATGGAGTACTCCACAACTATTAAAAATAATGACTTCATGAAATTCACAGAAAGATGGATGGAACTATAAAATATCATCCTGAGTGAGGTAACACAATCACAAAAAAACATACATGGTATGCACTCACTGATAAGTGGATAGTAGCCCAAAAGCTCAGAATATCCACGATACCACTCACAGGTCATATGAAGCTTAACAAGATGGAAGGCCAAATAAGTTGGGTGCTTCAATCCTGCTTGGAAGGAGGAACATAATCATCATTAGAGGCAGAGGGAGGGAAGGAACTGGGTGTGAGAGGGTAGGGGGACTGAAAGAGGAGGCAGAAACAAGTAATTGAAGACAGGAGAGAATTCCTGAAGGCCAGGTAAATGAATAGAAATAGGCAACAGTGGGAGGGAGGTAATGGGGGAATATCACTAAAATGTCCCAGGCACCATGGATGGAAGATGCTTCCAGGACCCAATATGGATGACATTAGCTGAAATGTCCAACAGCAGGAAGATAGAACCTGAAGAAACTACTTCCAGTAGACAGACATGGCCTCCAGTTAAGGCATGGTGCCAACCAGCATTTTCAAAATCTTTAATCCAGAATTCTTCTTGTCGAAAGGAAAGGCGGGGACCAAAAAACATATATGGAGCAGAAACTGAGGGACAGGCCATCCAGAGACCACCCCATCCTGGGATCTATCCTATCTTCAGACACCAAACCCTGTCACTATGGCTGATGCCAAGAAGTGCTTGCTGACAGAAGCCTGGTACAGCTGCTCTCTGAGAGGCTCTGCCAACATCTGACTTAGTCAGATGTAGTTACTCACAGCCACCCACTGAAATTAACCTAGGAACCCCAGTGGAAGAGTTATGGAAAGGATAGAGGGAGTTGAAGGGGTTTGCAACCCCACGGGAAGAACAACACTATCAAATTACTAGACCCCTCAGAGCTCCCAAGAACTAAACCACTAACCGAAAAGTATGAGTGGGTCCATGGCTCCTGGTTCACATATAACAGAGGACTGACTTATCTGGCATCAATGGTAGGGGAGGTATTTGGTCCTGTGGAGGTTTGTTGCCCCATTCAAGGGGATGGTAGAGGGCTGAGGCGGGAATGGTTGGGTAGGTGGTGGAGCACCCTTTTACGGGCAAAGGGGAGGGGGATGAAGTGGGGGGGGTTTGCGGAGGGGAGATAGGTATATAGCATTTGAAATGCAAATAAATGAAATATTTAATTAAAAATGAAAAACATAAAAAAGTCAAAATTTATAAAGATTACCAACTTAGTTTACAGGAATTTTGTTATTATTCTAATTTGGGAATAAACAATTGATCTGTAGAGAAAACATATTTCTCATACATTTATAGATAATGTTTACAGAAAAAATAGACAACGATAAATGCATAAATATTAATTTTTTACTTGAACCTTAACAGAGAAATCACACCTTTCTGTGACATCAAATTCTTCTCTCTACCTTTTGCAAAATTTCTTTCTCTTGTCTAGGATTTCATCCAGTCTTTTCATTGGACTTTAAGTACTATTGTTTAAATCCTTCCTTACCTGTCTCCTGTAACCTTTATCTCTTCAAGGCAAATATATGAGTTTATACCCACCAAACTCTCAGAAAAATGTGGCCAAAATCTGTTTTTATTAAAATGAGTATACTTCTGGACATAGAGGTTATTGCTGTGGGGATTAAGTGTGAAATTCTGAACATTTTTAGGAAATAAAAGCCATAACCAAATGTTTTCAGATTAAAAGCACCTTTCTCAACATCTTAAGATATATATATATATCTATATCTCTCTATATATATATATCACTAATGTACATACTTATTTCCTTTATTTTATAAGCAAACGTGCATTTATATTTACTAGACCCAATAAGCAAACATTTTCTGTACATCCATATATGCATTTAGATGTCTGTGTGGATACACAGGTAATCTCATTTCGCTCGCTTCAATACAAACACACTTTAGAGCAATTTCACTGCTGATCACTCCAAGCCTCCTGTTGTCAATCAGGGAGCTTTTCTTCACAGTCCCACCATTCTGTCCTCTCTGCTCCTCTGCCCCTATGTTCCATCCTTCTGCCTGCCTTTTACGCTAACACTCATGAAAACCTTCTTTGAAATGTTTACTAAAGCTACCATCAGACCATGTTTCTTCCCTAGTGTTAAATCAACACTTCCCACTACATCTCCGTTTTTGACTGCTGAGTTTAACACTGGGAGGAGGTGAGGATTTCTGTGTCTGCCAATTGGCACTGCTTCGAAGGAAATCTGGCATGAGGACAATTGCACATTTAAAGGCAATGCCACCAGGCCCCTGTTCACTAGGCATTTCCCTGGCTCTCTCCGGTGACCTTTGTTCTTTGAAAACTTAATATGCCTCTCATAAAGACTGAAAGAATGATAATCTACCAGGAGTTTTTCATTTTACATAAAGTGGAATGCACTATCTGAGAATGATACCAACAGTAAGTTTGGATTGAAGAAGAAGAAAATAGATTTTCACTTCCATGTGGCGGAGTTCTAAACCATAGCTGCATATGCACAAGAATTGAAAATTACCTGCACAAGAGTGAATTATAAAATTAAGACAGTAATTGGACAGTTGAAGTTTGTGATATTTGGATAATATACTTTTGAATAAAGTCTCATCCTTCGATTTGTCTTTCTGACAACATAATAGGTCACAGTACAATATTCTCCCCCCTTATAAAAGACAGAAATAAAACAAACAGCTTATGACAGTATTTTAAATTGCTGTACTGAAAGCATTGACTTGATTCACCAACCATCTATATATATATATATATATATATATATATATATATATATATATATATATATACACACACACACACACACACACACACACACACACACACACACACACACAGAATCTCTTTTGGGAAGGCTGATGACTACTATTGACTTCTGCTAATTCTAGTTATAGGCTCAAGATTTGGTCTGTGCTGTGCAGAGCAATTGGAGAGGAAAGAAAGTCAGGTAAATGGTGAGAACCTGTTAGAGAAAAACCCCAAAGCAGGAACACTGATGTCCAAAAGAAAATTACTGCATTCTGAGGCAACATAGCAAGTTAGGAATCTCTTTCAGAAGTAGGCAAAAGGCAGACAGAATTCATCACCACTATAATGGCACTTAAGAAACAAAGTTCTTCTAGAAAAAGAATGCATGCCCGAGCCTATAGACTCCCCAAGACGCTTTCAAAATCTTAGCACCATTGGGTTGGAAGCTTAGGACTTTGATTCAAACTCTCTAAAAAGAATGGAATCATCTCATTTTTCAGAGCAGAAGAAATGAAGAAGCATTATAGTGTCAATCAAGAGTTCACAAGGCATGTGTCTGAGGAATTATCAACATGCTGATCAATACTGAGGCTTATTCAAGTTGTTATCCACTGATGGTGCTCTGGCCTGTGTAGCCAGGCCTAGCCTCCAACTCCCACTGCCTGTCAGAGGAGGGTACCTTTCTCTGAGGGGAGAAAAGTCACTTGCAGTTTTGATAACTTTTCAACATAATCTCAATAGTGGATAAATAAAATGTACAAGGTGAATAGAGAAGGATTTAAAATATAACCAGTGTTTTTTAAGGTACATTTTAATTTATATTTGTTTGATTTCTACTTGGCATGCACAGAACTCTCAACATTTTCATATATAATGTTTGGTTTTTGCTCTCATCTCATATTAATCTCTCATAATTTGTCCCCCGCCATCACTTGTATCTTTCCATTTCCCAGTATGGTCACTTATATTCTGTTACTTCATTTCCATATCCCTAAAACTTATTTTCCTATCCATCTGTTCTCTCCTCTAGTTACATAATCTACAAAACACACACACACACACACACACACACACACACACACACACACACACAAAGAGAGAGGGGGGATTTAGCATAGGAATTTGATGTTATTTTTCTATATTTGGAATACAATACGTAATAGAAATATTGATAGCTCTATCCATTTTTCTGTAAATCGTAGGTGTGTTTTTATTTATGACTAAATAAAAGTCCAATTAGTATGATGCTTAACACGTTTTCATCATCTGTTAAGTTTTAATGGGCATTTAGATTATTATACTTTTCAGCAATAGAGAATAATACTTAACCAACATGAATGCACTTTATTTGGTAATGTGTAGAGTTCTAAGGGTACACAACATGAATATGAGTATATAAATATATATATAAATATATATAAATATATTTATATATATGAGCTGTGTCACAATGTTGTTCTATTTAGTTGATTTTTGAAAAAATGTCACTAGTGAGTAAATCGTGTGCTAGTTTACAATCAAATCAGTTGGGAGTAAGTGTTCCTCTTGTAAAAATTCTTGCCCATAGATTTTAACATTTGTTTTCTTGACAGCCTATCTGATGGGTATGCTACAAGTTTTGAAAGTAGTTTTAATTTGTATCCCCTTGATGATTAAAGGAGATAAATATTTAAAATATATTTATTGGTCATAAATTTTACTTCTCTTAAGAATTGCTTACACAATTTAATAGTCTTGTTATTGATTGGCAGTTTCATTTTGTGAAGTCTTACTGGAAGGTACGAAACTAATATAAATATTGGATTTCATTAATTTGTATTTAAAACATCTATTATAAATGTATGATAGAAGGAATAGACAATTAGTAAAAAGATAGAATTTCAATAGTACTATATTAAAGAAAAATAAAAATGTAACTCTAGAATTAAAATGTTAAAGTCATCAAAGAATGACTAAATTTATTAAAGATACAGAAGCATGGTGATCATAAAACTAGAACGTTTCAAACATTTAGAAAATAGTAAGTTATTTCACCTGTGTGATCGAATGACAGGAAATGGATGGAGAAAGGGGCCAAAAGAGGAAGAAAATGTGATGGCTAGAAGTATAATTAGAAGAGATAATGGGTTAGAAATAATTTATAAACTGATTGAAGTACCCTAGAAGCTAATAAAACTTGAACCAGGAATTGTATAGTTGAATATGGATCAGGATTGGTTTCCAATTCTATCAGGGAAGAACAAGCTACAATCCAGCCTTTACAAACTGAGTGAGGTAACCCAGTCACAAAAGAACACACATGGTATCTACTCACTGAAAAGTAGATATTAGGCAGAAAGCTCAGAATACCCATGATACAACACACAAAACACATGAAGCTGAAGAAAAAGGAAGACCAAAGTGTGGATGCTTCAGTCCTTCTTAGAAGGGGGAACAAATTAGTCACAGAGGATGGGAGGGACTTGGGAAGAAGAGAGGACGGGGAGAGGAAAAATGGAGGAAGGATCAGGTATGGGAGGAGACTGGGACTGGATTCAGAGGGTTAGGAAATTGAACAGAGGTATGTAGCAATGGGGATGGCAAACTTAGGGTAGCCACCAGAAAGTCACAGATACCACAAAAGCAAAAGGCTTCCAGGACCCAAAGGGGATGAAATTACCTGAAATGCCCAACAAAAGGAAGGGCGAACCTGGAGAGACCATATCCAGAATTTAGGCAAGGCTCCTTGTTGAGGGATGGGGCAACCCACTCATTTCCAAATTTTTAACCCAAAATTACTCCTGTTTAAAGAAAATACTGGGACAAAGTGTTGAACAGAGACTTCAGGAAAGGCCATCCAGAGACTGCCTCACCTGGGGATCCATCTGACCCATAAACAAACACCAAACGCAGACCCTATTGCAGATGCCAAGAAGTACTTGCTGGCAGGAGCCTGATATAGTTGTATTCTGAGAGGCTTTGCCAAAAACTGACACATACAGATGTGGATGCTCACAGCCAACCACTGGACTGGGCATGGGGACCCCAATGGAGGAGTTAGGGAAAGAACTGAAGGAGCTGAAGGGATTTCCAATCCCATAGGAAAAACAATATCAACCAACCTGACCCCACCCAAAGCTCCCAGGGACTAAACCACCAACTGAAGACTACACATGGAGAGACCTATGGTCCTGGCTGCATATGTAGAAGAGGATGGACTTATCTGGCACCAATGGAAGAACAGGCCCTTGGTCCTGTGTAGGCCCAAAGCCCCAGTATAGGTGAATGCGGGGTTGTGACCGGGGAGTGGGTGGGTGGGTGAGCACACTCATAGAAGTAGGGGGAGTTGATGGGATAGGGGGTTTGCAGAGGGGAAATGGAAAGGGAATAACATGTGAAATGTAAATAAATAAAATATCCAGTGAAAAAAATCTAGGCAGACCTTGGGAACTGGATCTGATCTAACCCCACAACACCCAGAGGAAGCTAGACTCCCTGGTGCTCTAACAGAGCAGAAGAGGCCTCAACAAATAACCCAAAACACCCCTGTCAAGACTAGGAGTAACTGGGTGCCCCAGGATCCAGGGACTCAGGAACCCCGTGCCCAACAGAAACTGAGGAAATTCCAAAAATTATCAGATCCAGCTACAAAATCCTATACTCAACAAAACTTGAAAATGTGAATGAATTGGACATTTTCTAGACAGATACCAGGTAACAAAGTTATATCGGGATCAGGTAAACCATTTAAACCATCCCATAACCATGAGAAAAATCAGAGCATTCATTAAGTCTCCCAACCAAAAAAAAAAAAATACCAGGATGAGATGGGTTTGGTGAAGAATTCTATTAGATCTTCAAAGAATACCTAATACCAATGCTCTTCAAACTATTCCACAAAATAGGAACAGAGGGATCACTACCCAATTCATTCTATGAAACCACAAGTATGCTTATACCTAAATCAGAAAAGACCCAAGGAAAAAGAACTTCAGATGAGTTTCCTTCATAAATATTAATGCAAAAATAATAAAATAATAAAATTCTTGCAAACCAAATCAAAAAACACATCAAAAAGATCATCCATCATGATCAAGTAGGCTTCATCCCAGGGATGCAGGGATGGTTAAATATATGAAAATCCAAATATGTAATCCACTATATAAACAAACTGAAAGAAAAAAAACATATGATCTTCTCATTAGATGATGAGAAAGCATTTCACAAAATTCACCACCCCATCATGATAAATGACTTAGAAAATTCAGAAATTCAAGGTTCATACATGAACATAGTAAAAGCAATACACAACAATCCAGTAGCCAACATCAAACTAAATGGAGAGAAACTTGAAGCAATCCCACTAAAATCAGGGACTAAACAAGGCCGCCCACTCTCTCCCTACTTATTCAATATAGTACTCAGAAGTATTAGCCAGATTAATTAGACAACAAAAGGAGATCAAAGCGATACAAATTGAAAAGGAAGAAGTCAAAATATCACTAGTTACAGATGATATATACATATAAATTTTAAGTGACCCCAAATGTTCTAACAGTGAACTCCTAAACCTGATAAACAACTTTGGCAAAGTGACTGGATATAAAATCCACTCAAACAAATCAGTAGCCTTCCTCTACTCAAGGGCTAAACAGGTTGAGAAAGAAATTAAGAAAATGACACCCTTCACAATAGACACAAATAATATAAAATTCCTTGGGGTGACTAACCAAGCAAGTGAAAGATGTGCTTGATGAGATCTTCAAGTCTCTGGAGAAAGAAATTGAAGAAGATCTCAGAAGATGGAAAGACCATCCATGGTCATGGGTTGGCAAGATGAATAGAGTAAAAATGCCCATCTTGCCTAAAGCAATCTACAGATTCAATGCAATCCTCATCAAAATTCCAACTCAATTCTTTACAGCATTAGAAAAAGCAATTTGCAAATTCATTTGGAATAACAAAAACTCAGGATAGCAAAACCTATCTTCAACAATAAAAGAACGCCTGACCGCAAGCAGTATTACAGAGTAATAGTGACAAAACTGTATGGTATTTGTACAGAGACAGGCAGATAGATCTATGGAATAGAATTGCTGACCCAGAAATGAACCCACATGTCTATGGTCACTTGATCTTTGACAAAGAAGCCAAAACTATATAGTGAAAAAAAAGACCGCATTTCCAACAAATGGTTCTGGATCAGCTGGTGGTCAGAACGTAGAAGAATGCATATGTACAACAATGCCAAGCAACCAGAGCTTCCAGGGACTAAGCCACTACCTAAAGACTATACATGGGCTGACCCTGGACTCTGACCTCATAGGTAGCAATTATCCTAGTAAAATGGGAAGGAGAAGCCCTTCTGGATCCCCCAGCTGAACTGTGGTCAGAACGGAGGGGAACACCCATAAGGAAGGGGGGGAATGTTTGCCAAATTAAGAAATACATTCTTATTGATCCATCCTTTCTACAAAGCTCAAGTACAAGTAGATCAAGGACCTCCACATAAAACTAGATACACTGAAACTAATATAAGAGTTCATGGAGGAAGAATTTCAAACACATGGTCACAGGGGAAAAAAATTCCTGAACAAAACATGAATGGTTTATGCTCTAAGATCAAAAATAGACAAAATAGACCTCATAAGATTGCAAAGTTTCTGTAAGACAAAGGATACTGTCAATAGGACAAAAGGGCTACTAATAGATTGGGAAAAGATCTTTATTAATTGTACATCTGATAGAGGGCTAATACACAATATATATATATATATATATATATATATATATATATATATATATATATATATATAAAGAAGTCAAGAAGTTGGACTCCAGAGAAACAAATAATGCTTTTAAAAATGTGGTACAGAATATAAAAGAGTTCTCTACTGAGGAATATTGTATGGCTGAGAAGAACCTAAAGAAATGTTCAACATCCTTAGTCATCAGAGAAATGCAAACCAAAACAACCCTGAGATACCACCTCACACCAGTCAGAATGGCTAAGATCAAAAACTCAGGAGATAGCAGAGGCTGGTGAGGATGTGGAGAAAGAGTAACACCCTTTCATTGTGGTGTGTTTGCAAGCTGGTACAACCACTCTGGAAATCAGTCTGGTGGTTCCTCAGAAAATTGGACATAGTACTCCCTGAGGACCGAGCTATTCCTCTCCTGGGCATATACAAAAAAGATACTCCAACATATAACATATGTTCATAGCAGCCTTATTCATAATGCTCAGAAGCTGGAAACAACCCAGATGTTCTTCTACATAGGAATGGATACAGAAAATGTGGTACATAGGAAGAACAACAATATCAACCAAACAGACACCCCAGAGCTCCCAGGGACTAAACCACCAACCAAAGAGTACACATGGAGCGAGCCATGGCTCCAGCTGCATATGTAGCAGAAGATGGCCTTGTAAGGCATCAATGTTGGGAGATGCCCTTGGGCCTGTGAAGGTTAGGTGTCCCAGTGTTGGGGAATGCCAAGTTGGAGAGACAGAAGGGACTGGGTTGGTGGGAGGGGGAGCACCTCATGGAGGCAGGGTTTGGGGGATATCATAGGCTGTTTCTGGAGGGGAAATCTGGAAGTGGGATAATATTTGAAATGTAGATATAAAAAATATCCAATAAAAAATGAAAAAAATCTAGAGGGAGGAATTAGTTAAGGGACTGTATGAAGTGGGTACTGGGAGGACGTGGGGCAAAGATCAAGATATAAAGGGAAAATAAATAAATTAATTAATCGAAAACATGCTAGGAATGGAAAAAGTAATCGGAGTATTGTGCTAGAGTTCCATGTTGCGCAAATGTTTCTCAAAAGCAAAGGAAATAAAACATTTTCTCCTAAATTTGTTGAAGGGTTTCTCACCCAAAGTATTATACAATAGGAGGAAACATTATGCTGCTCTTTAGTCAAACAGAATGATGCCCATGATTAGGAGAAAGAAACCAAAAAGGAAATTAACTGGATGCCCATAAGAACGGAGCTGATGACCGTTTAACACCGTCATGGCAGGTGTTCGTTGTTGTCACAGCAAAGCAAAGGACATAGGAATGCAGATGCACACCAAAGGGAAGGTAAGCCGTGATTATTGGAATTTTCCTGTCTTGTGTTACACTATTAAAAGTACTTGTTCTAGGTCTGTGGAGGAGGCTCAGCAGTCAAGAACAATGTTTGATCTTCCCGATGACCCAGGTTCTGTTATCAGGACCCATATGGTCGCTTACAACCATCTGTAACTGCAATTTCAGGAGATGCAGTACCCTTATCTGGCCTGTGTGGGCAGTGGGTACGCACATGTTACATAGATATGCTTGCCCGCAAAACATGTAGACACATGGAATAAAATAAAAGTAAATTTCGTCAAAATATACTGACTTGCAGTTGATATTAGCAAGCTGGTAATACATTTGAATAATTCTTAGTATAATTAATAATAGAACAATGATATAACTTATGTACTTTATTAGATCACATGAAGCAAACAACAGCAGAAAAATAAGTCAAGGCAGAGGATATAAATAAACAAAAAACAGATGGGATATAAGTAAAACAAAATTCAATTATAGCAATAATTACATCAAACATAAATATATTCACTAATTAGATTAAGCACATAGACTGTGACATAGGGTTTAAAATAAGATATAATTATGTTATGTTCATAGAGAAAACAGTGAACCTGAAATGTAGCAGCATATGTTGAAAGTGTTAAAATGGAAAAATTATGTCCTTGTAAAAATTAACCAAAAGAAAGCTAGTGTTACTGTGCTAGGACAGAGGACTTAGAAGATAAGGCAAGGGATCAATTGAGAGTTCAAGGGGACATATTCAGCATGACAAAAGATTCACTAGATAGAAAGCAGTGACTCGAAGTTTCTGTATGGCTGAAAAGTATTACAAGTGAAGCAAATACTAATAACACTAACAAGGAGAATGATAATCCTGCAATTATTGGAGATATGTTAAAACACCTAAGATAGTAAAACACAAAATTCAGAATCTGATCATACAGTTCAATTGACATGCTAAACATTGTATTTCATAACAATAAAATGTATTTGGTTCATTTGGGACTTTAAAATAATATACTTTGTCATAAGCTAGTCTCCTTGCTTTTAAAAAAATTACAGTCTTACATCGTGTATTTCCAGATAGAATTACACTGGAATTCAATAATAAAATTAAACAAGAAAATTCACAGAAGTTAGGAAAAGAAAGTAAAGAGTTATAAGGGAGTGTGAGTTAAGTTAAAATCACAATATACATGAAAAGAAAGCATTTTTAATTAAACAGCCTGATACATCAAGCATACAGCATGAAACTACAAGTGTTCCTTTAGTAAACATATGCATAACAAACACACAGACTCACACACACACACACAAACACAGACACACACACAGACACACAAACACACTCACACACACAGACACAACACACATGCACACAAACACACACACACACACACACACACACACACACACACACACACAGAGACCCAGACACAGACACACTGAAATGTTCCAACATTTTCATTTCTAGATGCTAGACTAATGAAAGTGGGGCAGGGAAGGAAACAAAAGGAGAAAATAAGGAAGAGAATGGAAAAGGGAAGGGGAAAATTGAAGGGATGGGCAATGATAAGGGTAAGAAATATCAATCCTTGAATACAACTGGACAATAGGGGAAACGTAACTGCTTGTGTCTTTAGAATCAACAAATGAATTTAATAGATTGGGAAAGGGATGGAAGTAAAATACCATAAACTAACAAGAGCATTAAAAGTTACCTATAGAAATACCTATAGAAATACCTATAGAAATACCTATAGAAATACCTATAGAAATACCTATAGAAATTAAGACACTAAAGGGGAGTTTAAAGAAGGAGCACCATCAAGGTTTATAGATTACATGGTGCATATCATAAAAGAAGTTATCAAAGTCTACAAGAACTCATACAAAATGGATATGAAGATACAGGACACATGAAGAATTACGGAGATTACAGAAAGCAAATCTGTATTAAATCTTCCATGGAACAGGTTTCTTCAGCAGTGAAGACAGTGCACCGACACCAAGTAAATATATTCATCCTATAGAGAGATAGTGTCCTGAGTAAGTTTTTGGAGTCAGAGGTACCCAGAAGTGAGAATTGAAAATTCAGGAAATTGAACTATATAATAGCCTTAAAGTAGTCTAAGTAGGGCTCAGTAGATACAGACATGCGAACAAACAAACATGTCCAGCAAAGGGTTGGTCATACCAAGGACACGTGTTTGGTCTTACAGTAGATATCAAAGCATGTTACTCTAAATTTTATAAGGAGAGAGATTATGTAATTTCAGTGTATGGAGAAAAACATTGAATAGAATGTGAATCTCATTTACGTATAAAACATTGAGAAAGTATCATAAAATAAAATTATTAATTTTATAAGGAACACCAAGCCCCTAAAAATTATCCTTAACAATGCGCTATACAACATTTTATTTTCGTAGGCTAAGGAATAAAATTCTATGGTGGGATGGAGAAGTGAGAGAATAGGACTGGGAGTAAAGAAGTGAGGAGAACCTGTGACCCTGATGTAAAGTAAATAAGTTAATTAATTAAGGAAAAATAAAAGAAACAAATTTTCCTATTTCCACTTATACTCACACAATATTAAATTAGATATTAATCAAAACAGATTAATCACAATGATGTAAAACTGGAAATACACTTGCCATTTCACAAATGTTTTATGAATTTGTTTCACAATTCTTACATTTTGACAACCTATAATAACATAAAGTTATTTAAAAAAGTTGAGAAATTCCTAGCCTATATTTTATATGAAAAGAATTGAACTTTTGATAACATTAGTAGGTAGCTAGAAATCATCTTTTAAAAAATGATAAGTGTTGTTAATGCCAACATCCTGACTATTATTTTGTGCTAATTTTCCAAGTTATTCCTCATGAAAGAAAGAATACAGAAAATGTCTCTCCAGTCTCCTGCAAACACACACAAATTTGTAAATCTCAACAAATAAAACATAAACTATGTTATAGTAACATCAAAACTATCAACAATCATGACAAGGACTCATAATTACTATTTTGTCATCTTTATAATTCACCGTTGAGAGATATGTATGGTCTGAAAATATAGTATTACACACTAAATGCTTCTAAATGTAGTTTTATGTTCAAGTTGATCTATTGGTTCAGTTCAAAAGTTTATTAAGGTATATGTGTGTACATATATATGCAATATTTTTATATAGCAGTAGAACTTTCTAGTCTAATTTTATTGTTTAGAGAAATTCTAGGGTCCAAATATAAGCCATTTTGGCTTCAAAAGGATTTCTAGTAGACAGTGTACATCTTCAGAAAACTAGTCTTATTATTAAGCTCCAGTCATAAATTGTCTAGCAATGGCACTGGGTGACAAATTGGTCATTGGGATATTACAGAAAGCTGAGAAACAAGATACACACATATGGATTATTGACTTCTGACAAAAAAAAAACGTTGTATGAAACATTGGGGAAAATAGCTTCAGTGACCAGAATTGTGTCCACTGAATATCTGACTCACACAAAAACCTGTTGTAGAAGTAAACGCCAAAGATGATACAATTAAGTTTCAAAAAATATTTTATAAGAGTTTATATTTTATGTGTGAAATCAGACTGTTAAAGGCTGATAATACCACTGGCAAACAACTTGCAAAGATTATATATTTGAAAATATTGAATTGATTTTAATATTCAAAGAAGTTATATTAAAACTATCAAAATGAAATTGCATAAAATACAAAAAGGCAACTAGGTAGGAAAAAATCTATTAATGCACTGAACAGAAATTTCCCTGTACCGTTCAAATACCAGGTAACAAATTAAAATTGTGTAATGCCAATTAAATCCAAATAATATGACAGTCCATAAAAACAAGTGAAGTTAAAGATAACCAATCCCTAAAATGTAAAGTTGTTTGTGGAAGGAAGCAAACTCTTTGGGAAGATTACAATGGAAACATCACTTTGAGAACTAACTAGGCAAAATCTACAAAATTTGATCTACATTATACACAGCTATGTCCAGTTCTTTGGGTACAATCAGCAAAAATAAATGCACATCCATAAAATGTGGAACTGGAAGGCTGAGTTACACAAGTGAGATAAATGTTTCCTAATAAAAGAATATAACTGGAAACAAGTCAAATACTGAGAGTAACATATGTAAGATACAATTAGCCTGTGCAATATAAAAAGACTATCTTACAGCAGTGGAAAGAAATTATACCTGAATCTATCATATGAACTTCATGATTATAATGTTGACTAATCAAAGTAAGTCCTGAATCTGGTGCTAGCTATTTTATTTATGACATAAACAGACAATATTAAATAAGAGATTCAGAAATATATACCTACATGGCAAAACTATATTGTGCAAGCAAAAAGAGGAAAGGAGGGGAAGGGAAGAAAGGAAGGACGAGGAGGGGGCAATGATGGGAGGGTGCACGAGGTGGAGACAGATCATGATAACCATTAGAACAAGAATTGATGTGAACATGAAGATAATATGTATTTTTCTAGGGATAGGAAAGGTGAGTGGTTTAGAAACACTTCACTGATTAACAACTATGGTTCTTGTAGTGGTTTCCAAGGCTTTAAATCTTAGTTTGTCCTTCCTCTAACTCGGGGTTGACAACCCCACAGGAAGAACCGCAATATCAACCAACCAGACTCCCCCCAGAGATCCTGGAAACAAAACCACCAACCAAAGAGTACGTATAGAGGGACCCATAGCTCCAGTTGCATATGTAGCAGAAGATGGCCTTATAGGGCATCAATGGGGGGAGATGCCCTTGGGCCTGCGAAGGTTTGATGCCCCAGTGATGGAGAATGTCAGGATCTTGAGTTGAGAATGGGTGGGTGGAAGTGAGAGCATGTTTATAGAAGCAGGGGGAGGGGAGAGATGGGAGGGGAAGGGAGGAGGGGCAGAAGGGGATAACATTTAAAAGGTAAATACATAAAATTTATAATAAACGTTTTAGTTTTTCACTGCAGTGCTTATTCTCTTTTCTAAACATGTCTCTATCGCTGCTCTATTTGACAACGTGAACTAAAACGTAGTAACAATGAGCTACTTTCTGTGTATTCAGTGTGTAGACACACTATGGTTTTCATTCTCTTTAATTATTGTCAAGATTACTCTATTAAAGTACAATGGGTTGGGGGGTGGGGCAGTGTTTGTTTTCCTAAGTGGTTTTTATCACTATGTCTTATCTCTTTTACTTCTTGTTTAATCTCAGTACTTATAGATACAAGATATCTATCTTGTATCGTTTCAGTATTAGAAAATCAGTCTCTATAGCAGTTAACTTAAGTTCTTATGAAACTCATTAGTGGATTTTCTAGGCACATTGCAGTATTAACATTTCATGCTTACTAGCTTGGCAATTCAAACAAATATTAATTTTTTAGTAAATAGACCTTGTAGGTTGGGGGGTTGTTTTGTTTTGTTTTTGTAGACCGCAATCCTGAAAATTCATTCATTCATTCATTCAAACAAGGTTGGGTGCATTCAAGGATTTCAGTAGTGGGACTGGGTTGTATTCATTTGAGTTGCTGGCTGAGGGTGTATCCTAAAGATCAAAAAACAACTAAGGCTGATGTGAAGACAGAAAGTAACTGTAAAGTGATAGCAGGCTCTATTACTGAGGAAAACATCCACATAGCTCACTGATTGTAGAAGTGTTGACCTGGTGCCTACATTAAGCCTTTACCCCTACCTTCTAGCTGGTGCCTACATGAAGCCTTCACTCTTATGTACTAATCTCTTTAGCATGAGAAGGTAGGTTACTGAAAGAGAAACCTAGACACCAGCCAAGCCACAAAACCCTTGCCCTGCAAACTGTGCTGCAGGGATGGTGACAGAGAGCTTGTGAGGTGGCCAATCACTCCTTTAACTAGATGCCAAGCCAGGAGATGAAACCCATGTTCTACAATGCCTGCCTGACAGGGAATCTGGCATTGGATAGATCAAAGACCTTAAGTAAAAACCAAACACAAC
Source organism: Rattus rattus (assembly GCF_011064425.1). Classification (NCBI taxonomy): domain Eukaryota; kingdom Metazoa; phylum Chordata; class Mammalia; order Rodentia; family Muridae; genus Rattus; species Rattus rattus. The sequence goes on from NC_046162.1 coordinate 21,740,624, forward strand.
TGTAAAAAAGTCAATTAAATGATTCCTAATTATATTTTGTTATACTCATAGATTGGTGACTTGTTTAGTCCCTCTTTCTCCAGCATCAAATGGGAGAGGGTGCACAGATCCTCGGACAGTCATTACGCTGACAGAAAGTCTAAACTGGAGGCCTCCATCAGATCTCACCCATAGGAGGTCAGGGAAATTGGCAGGAGGAGAGGAAAGAGTCTAGGAGTCAGAGAGAATGGGGGACACCAGGAAAACATAGCCTACAGAATCAACTAAGCAGGGCTCCCATGGCCTCACAGGAACTGCCCCAGCCATATGGGATGTGTGGTACCTTCATGGGACTGCACTAGATTCTCTGGGTATATGTTATAGCTGTTAGCTTGGTGTTTTTGTGTAACTCCTAACGAGTAGGGAGAGGAAGTATCTGAGTCTTTTGCTTGGATCTGGAACTTTAATCCTCCTTTTGAGTGGCCTTGTCCAGCCTCAATATAAGGTCCTTTGCCTTGTCTAATTGTATCTTGCTTTGTACTCTTTGGCTATCATCTCTTGGAGGCCTTGTTTGCTCATTCTGAAGAGGAAACTGGGGGAAAATAGATCGGGGAGGGAGGGGAAGTGGAGGTGTGTACTGGGAGGAGTGATGGGTGACGGCATATATTTCATGAGAGAAGAAACTGTATTCAATTTAAAAGTTCATCCATTCAGAGTCAATAGCAACTTGATGTCAATGCTCAAACAACTTGGGAGACTGTCAGTTTCTAGACCACTCTTACTGATTGGTGGTGGAGCACCTCTAATCCCATTGTCTACAGGAATGTGTAAAACCAAACAGTTTATTTGGTTGGATCATGGAAATTTCAGAGTTTCCTTTAAATTGGTAACTTCCAAAAGGTCAGTGAAGCCACAGTTCTACTTGACACAGAGATGTTTTTCCTGACTCACTGATGTCTAGAACTATGACTACGGTGAAAAGGGAAGCATGGTATGGGTTCTGGGACATTCTTACCATCTTGGCTCTAGTCTCCTGCAAGATTAAACTACACATTTTTAATCCACAATATGTAAACCATGGGAAAAAATTAAAAGAAATCTTTTTAATTCATGAAAGCATATTTTATGAGTAAATCTTTGTAAGAGAAGTGGATAGGATCAGTCCTGAAAAATACACAATTATGAGTGCTAAATCCAGTCATATAAGTCATATAAATGCCTATAAATGTTTTCTAAAAAATGAGTTATGGGTATACAGTTGATGTGAATGAATATTTTTAGCTCTAAGACTTGATGCATCAAGTGAGGGATGGGGTTGCTATCCCATAGCCAAAGACCAGAATCATAATTCTTCTTGTCTGAAAGAAATGCAGGGATGGAAATGGAGAAGAAGCCTGAGGAAAAGAAGGCCCAGCGACAGGCCCAAAGTGGGTTCCAGTTCAAGGGGAGGTCCCAAGACCTGACACCATTACTGAAGCTATGGAGCATTCACAGAAAGGGACCTATCATGACTGCTCTCGAAAAGACCCAACAAGCAGCTAAAAGAGTCAGATGCAGATATGTGTACCCAAGCAATGAACAGAAGCTGCTGACCCCTCTTGGTTGAATTAGGGAAAAACAGGAGGAAGCTGAGGAGGAGAGTGACCCTGTAGGAGGACCAGCAGTCTCAAATAACCTGGACCCCAGAGATCTCTTAGACACTGGATCACCAACCAGGCAGCATACAACAGCTGAAATAAGGCCTCTAACACATATACAGCAGAGGACTCCCTGGTCTGGGTTCAGTCAGAGAAGATGTACCTAACCCTCAAGAGACCGGAGCCCCAGGAAGTATAAAGTCTGGTGGGGGTGAGTGTGATAGGGACATCCTTGTGGAGATGAGGGTTTGGGGTGGGGAAGTGCAGGGGGCCAGGAGGAGGTATGAGATGTGGAACCTGGGGGCAGGGGCAGTGGAATGGGAGAGGGATAAAATCTAGAGTGTAAAACAACAACAGAAACAACAACAACAAAAGCAAAGGGAGCTTTTAGCCAACAACCAATACATTATATAGACTATGACCAATTGTTGGCTCAAAAGAAAAAAAAACAAAACAAAACAAAACAAACCTCTAAGACTTGCTTTGAGTGAAAGGCAGATATAAAAATCCCTTAGACAGAGACTCCAAATGACACCTACATGAAGATTGTTGCTTTTGTACAGTGTTAGAAGATTATTGTATAAACCTGTGCCTAGCAAAAATGTTGTCTGCCAAGGCCAGTCCTTCTCAATCTGTTGTCAGCCTTCAAAGGACAGAGAGTATATACTGAGGACAGAGACATGAGGTTGGATTAATAAACAGGACTGATACCTCTGTGATAAATATACAAACTGTGCAAAACTTGAAAGACTTGGAGATACACTCTCTCCTTTTAAATCAAGCCCACCAGAAAGGCACAGACACTTTCAAACCTTTCTTTTTATTGTAATGATATTTTCCCAGAGATTTAAAATTGGAGACAAAAATGAAACATAAGTTTACTCATCCAGAATCTAAGAAAAGAAAATGCCTACTACCCTTTCTATTTCAAAGGTTATGTACATCATGGTTACTGCATATGTGCTAGCGCACACATGTGGATACACACACTTAGGACTAACAGACTAATCACCATATTTGTGAGCATCCTAGCAGCAAAATCACCAGATAGGAAACAGCAACGTATAATGTGATTTTAATATTTTTAAAGATATAAATTAAAAGTATTCTCTAAAGGTCTAACCTGTTCTTCTTTGCATCGAATTTATCTACATGCATTCTTTTTAATTATATCAAAAATAAATTAAATCATTTCTTCTTGTATTGTTCTTACCATCTTCTACCTCTAAGCTACTTCATGCCTGGATTACTTCAATGGACTTCTGATTTTAGGCTCTCTCTCCGCTTCAATAGACTTCAGCCACACTGTCACTGATGTCTTTTAAAAATAACCACTTTCATTATGACATGTCTCTCTACCAAGCATTCATGATTCCGTTGTCAAAATTGCCTGGAAAATCGTTCAAAAAAGGCCTCACATTTTTCATGTCATGTTCAAAGCTAGGATAACATTTTACATGGCTGTTGGGGGAAAAAAGTCTTTAAGACAAGTTTGCACAAGAAGGTGGCATTTATGAGAAGAAGCACAAAGAAAGGTGGATGGATTATTGGCTGTTGGGTAACTGGATAACAAGAGAGAATGGTGGATCTATGCATATTTATTTACCAGTCTAAGATGACATTATTTCATGATCTTTCGATGAACATTAGTTTTTCATGGGCATGTCAAATTAGATCATGGCAATAAACATATGGAAAAACAGCAATGAACAAGATATACATATAAGAAGGATGCCACTGTGAAAAACAGTCAATAAGTGTTACATTATATGCCTTCATATTTTGACCTTGAAAAGTGAGTTCCCGTATGAATTCAGATGAAAAGGACCTAGAAAATGTCATACTCCTTCAGTATGACTGACACTCAGAAAGACATCCAATATTACATTAAATAAATCATTTGAAAAGCTTTGATTTCAAATTTTCATCAAGTTCCCATTGAAGTGTTTTAAGAGAGATTGTGCTCATAAAAGTGCTGATTCAGTTCTAACTTCACAGGTCTTAAAGCACAGAAAATGGTAGACTTAAATAATTATATTTAAATTTTCTTCATAGTGATGGCTAGAACGGATGTTTAACAGTTTGATGAAAACAACAATTCGAAATGTCATACTTAATCTGAGACACTTAGAGCAAGAATGTGCTTAAAGACTTGAACTGAAAGCATGCGTGGGAGACTGTGATAAGAGGAAATTACTCGGCTTGCCTACTTAGGAGTCTATGACACCAGGTCCATGATCATGACCTGTGATCTGTGCTAGAGTTCATCATTTCAAAGGATCCTTGGCTGTGCTGAGGTTTTCACTATATTAAAGAAAAACAATAGTTATAATTTTGATGGAATTTGGAAAGCTTCCTGCAAATCCGGGGTTCCATTCTAATTTGTTTCATATAATGAGATTTTTGACTCATATCAAATCAATGTCACCTCTGCCATGGAGTCAGTGTTAATTAATGGAATTTCTGTGATCTTGCAATCACGTAATAGTCAGAGTTAAATAGATTCTGCTTCTGTTTGATAAACAGCAGTCTGGCCAGAATGGACTATTGAGAGATCATTTTCTCTAGAACAATTATGAAATTAGCCTAGCGTAAGTACACTAATTTAAGTCAATGGAGTATGTTTGGTTTATCAAAACGAATCTTTCAGGAGAAGAAAAAAAAACACTCTTGAGAATGTTGTTAAAACAATATAACAAGTTAGATGAATATAGATTTGACCAGAAAATGACTCTTCACATACTAGCCTTTGGATTTCAATAATATTTAGCCACAGGCTGTTCAAGTACTGCCATTTGAGCATTTTAGAAAAAAAAATTAAAAGGTAGAGAGGAAGTTTAATGAGCTCTGCCTGAGCTCATAACATACAGACTGTAAACAGAGAAACAGCCACGTGGAAACGTTTGACCTATGGTTCTGAAGGGAATTCTTTCAAGAGGTGGAGATTTGCAGGATATAGACAGGAGAGGAGGGAGAATACTAACACACAGAGCCTGCAACTTCAACACAGCCAACCAGACTGTAGGATTTACGTGGAAGTAGGAATGGTTTCTCACAACAACCTTGGAATCTTGTTTGCATTGAAAATTATTGTAAATGTATGCTGTAGCATTTAGAAGACCAGTGACAATGCATTAATTTTAGGGGGATAATCTCCAATTTTTGGAAATTCTTGTAAAGGTTGAATCAGTGTCTGTCTAGAATCTCAACTGTATTTTGATCTTTGTTATGGACAACCATATGTATTAGCATTGACAGGGAAAGCCTCATGATAAAGAAAAATAGAATGTCCCATTTATGCAGTGTCTATTTTCAGCCATTGGTTAGATATTTTAACATGGCCACTCTACAAAGAAACTATGTCTATAACTATATGTCCAGCTTTAAAACAAAGGACTTGAAATTAACAGATGGGACTTGCTTGAGATATGACTGGCTCGTAGTAAGGCTGAGTTCAAACTCTACTCCTCCATAAATATGTCATTTCCTAAGCACTCACAATTGGCTTTTCCTAATTGTAAATATCATTGTACCAATGTAATTTCACACCTGTTTGAATCATGTCACTTAGAATTAGATGATTCTAGTCACGGTACTGGTGTTTGTGGGTATGTTTGTGACCCTCCTAGATCTATAAAGCATATCAAACTGGCAGAATCTCCAAATTTGTCTCATTTTTATTATGCAAATGTACAGACTAAAACTGGGGCACAAAGCGAAGGATTGGTGATTATTTTTACTGGGGATCATTTTTAAAGCATTATTTAAAACTTCACATTCGTTTGAATAAAGAATACTGACACATCGTTCCAAATTAAAATAGGATAAAAGTGAAGATAATGACACTCTCCCTCTCCATTTCACCATCCCCTTACCGAGTCACTGTCTCTGGCTTTGACTACCATCCGCTATTCTCCTTAGTGCCATGCTTTTGATCTTTAATTATTGCATATGTAAATATTTGCGCACATGTGAGTGTATTGAAAGCACAGGCATAATAAAAACTACCATTTTTATTACTTTAATGCTAGATAATAATTCGTCTGCGCTTCTTAGTATTATTTTGCTTTCACTTCCTCTCTGACAGATAATTCCCCATCTGTCAACAAAGGACTTCTACTGCTCTCATATTTGTTTTCTTCTATGAGTGTACAGCACCTAAGAAGTTGGTTTTGTATGGAGGGCTTCTGTTGTCATATTTTTGCTTTAAAAGATGCAGTAAACATACTTTGAAGTAGCTCTCTTCGTGGGTTCTAATGGAGCCGATAGCACTAGAGATTGGCATCAGAAATGTATGTCAATTGTGCCATTTTAGACGCTCTGGCCAACTGTCTTGTGGTTTATGCTTTGTATACATATAATACTGAGGGTTAGGAAAGACTTCCACATTGCCAATCTAACTGTTCAAATTTCAAAATAAATAAACGACTAAAGCCAAACCTCAGTATTAACTTACAGCTGCTTTATGGAGAGTCAAAGGACGTCACATATTGAAAGACCATCTCATCCCTATATTCATCTTAAGTGACGTGGCTCAATCCATGGCAAGTTTTGGGAGTTGCTGAAACATTTGAAGGCTGTATGAAAAGGAGTGGTACAACCTTCATGCCAGAATCCTTTCAAACTCACATTCAGACCTAATATCCATGTTAAGAACACTTGAAAATGCTAATCAGGGAAGTTGTTGAGTCTTTTTGGCAAAGACATTATCAGTGGGATTCAGGCTTTTATAAAAAAAGGACCAAAAAAAAAAAAAAAAGGAAAGAAAAAGAAAAGGTACCAATGGGACATCCACTCAGCCCACATTGACTGGTTCTTTGTTCTTGACTGTTCAGGATCCTGATCTGCGAGGGCTATGCTTCCGTTGATTCATAGCTGCAAGGACTATGAGATTCCATTAGGGCAGCTGAGACAGATTGAGAAAGCAGCCCCTGGTAGACTGAGTTACAAGTTCACTTTTCTTATTGGATTTGCTTATGTGTTGGATGTTGGATGATTTGACATTAACTGGTAAAACAGTCTTCAAGCTAAAAGTGGCTTTGTGTACTAGCATCTTCCAGAAAGTATGAGGAATGATACTCACCATCACACAGTTCTCCGTCTGCCATCTCTAAAGCCGGTTGCATACTCCAAAATCTGGAAGCATGCATTTCATAGGCTTCTTTTCTTCTGAACTTGAAAAATCTATTAGAAATTTCCAGATTCTTAAAGAATTTAAGTACTTACTGGAAAAGCACAAAAGTCACAAGGACACAATTCAGTGCACTTTTGTTCACTTTCCAAAGAAATCTTATAAGACAATATCATCCTTACCACAGAATATATAGAAAAGGCTATGGCTGAGAAATGACAATATTGATATTAATTATTCCATGATGTTTGAGGAAATGAGTTCAATCACTGGTGTGGCATGTATTGTTTTGGGGATCTTTGGAAGCTTTATGATTATAGTCTGTATAATTCCAGTCTTATTTCTTTACTTTAAGTGTAGGCAGATTTAGCAAATTAAAACATAAACTATATAAAGTTAAATTCTATATAAATGATGACTGTTTCATTACAACATAGTACTTAATGCCTTACTTAAATGAAGAGAGCAGTCATCAATTAGCAGAAATTCAAATTTGATTGGTACCATGAGGTTTAACCAGAAAGGATTTCTTAGAACTTTACCATTGCATATAATGATAAAGTCTGCATTGTATCTTCTCTGTTTAAAATAGAGATAATCAAAAATGCCTAACCCTTCTGTCTGTCCCTGATCTCCCATAAACCATGCTAAGACATTCTCTTCAATCTCCAAACTATGCGTGACATAGTAATTTCCCCTCATTCTTCTTCATTTACACTTTGCTCATTATTTCCATGGTGATCTGCATCCAGGCCTCTTCACATCCTTCAGCTCTGCTCGTGAATATCATATTAGGATCTGTTCCAGTTCTACGTATTTAAACAGATTCCCCATGTTATAGACCTTCTCTAGAACAATTGCGTCTATTCACCACTTCTGCCTGACATGGAGATGTGGTCTGGGGAAGCCAGCAATACATGCCCTTTCCCAGCCAGCATGCATGACTGTGCACACAATCTACCCCATAAAGGCTTCAGAACTGCTCACAGGTTAATACATTCATATTTTCTCATCTATGAATAAACAATGATGTCTCCAACCTCAAAGGATTAGTGTGGGTAATAAATAGAGAAATGGTTGCAGAGTGAAAGGGATACGCTAATTGAACATAAGGATTAATAACTATAACTGCTTTCACATATATTTATTTATTGGTGTGGTAACATTTTGTAAAATATTGTATGATAACCTTTATAAATTAAGAATGAAATTACCACTAAAACCCCAATATACACATACCTATGAAAAATATATACATACGTGCACTTATGTTTTTATATCTATTTTTTACACTTATTATTTACATATAATACAAATTTTATATTTCTATATATTTATATAAGTCTATAATATAAATAATGAAATATACATTTATATGTATGATATAATTTATATGTATTTTATGTTTATCATGTACTATATATTTATTTGTAAATTTATATTTTTATGTTTTATATATTATACCTATGTATATGTATGTATGGGTATAATACATAGAATGCAATACAATATACCTATGAAAATCATAACTAGTCTCCTCCAACAGTTTCTTAATCTTTCTTCTTCATCCATGCATACAGCTGTACACATAGTTAATCTGTTTATGTGGGTAGATGTATCTTACTTGTCTATGTTTACTTAATATATCATGATATGTGCCTTTATGACTATCATTGTTGTTGACTCTACGGTTTCTGTTTTTCATTCTGTCTTTGTCATTCCCCTTCCTTTCACCTTTTCACTGTCTTCCCAGCATCACTCTGATACATCATTCTTGGTCTTGAACCGCTCAGTTTCTGTACCCTCTCTACTTCTCCCAAACATTGTTCTTAAACTTGATGTTGTTTCAAAACAAGAGTAAAATTTCTCAAAACTACTAAAAAAAAAAAAAGCACAAGACAGGGCATTGTAAAGAATGTAGAATCTGGTCATCCTGAAGACGTTTTCTCTGTCAGAACACTAAGAAATATTACATTGGAACACTTGAAATTGTTGGAAATGTTGTATTGCTTCTAGTAACTTGGGACAGCTATGCACATAGGATGCAGTGATACAAGTTCTTTCCATCAGAGCTATATTCAATCAATCTTTTTCCACAAAGGTTCAATGAAGGATTTTAGCATATATGCCAGTAATTTGAACAAGGTAAATTATAGAATCTTATCTTCTATTCAAGATAATTAATGACATGTACTTAAAAATAATAGATAATTAATGAGATGTACTTCTTAAAAATAATAGATTTGTGGCATGCCTCTCTAACCTCAGCACTTAGGAGGCAAAAGCAGGCAGATCTTTGTGAATTTGAGAACACTCTGTTCTACAAGGTGAGTGCCAGGACAGCCAAGGCCGAGACTACGCAGTGAAATCCTCTCTCATATTCAGCACCTCGATATATGCACACATTATATATAATTTAAACGTTGCTTCAAAGGAAAAATACTACAGCAAATGAAGACTTCATTTGTGGAAGAATCATTTTAAAAAAGCCATTTCCTAAAAATATTTATCTGTTTTTGCCATGTCTACTTAGCTAAAGCTTATCATAAATTAAGTAGTATAAAGCCCCATTGCACTTGCTTGACTTTTAAACAAATATATTTGGCTTTTTTACATATTAGTGAATTTATAGAAAAGGCCCAGCTGTGTAACTTACTAAAAGTTATCAATGCAAATTCAACTGTTAACATGATTCATGTTGTTTTAATCTCATTATTATATTCTAAGCCTTTGACAGCCTTTAGTTCTTTACAAGCATGAATAACAGGTACTTGAAGTGTTATCATATGAAATACATATGGAATTTGCTGTTCCATAACTATTATTATTATTATTAATAGTAGTAGTAGTAGTAGTAGTAGTAGTAGTAACCATGTGACACTAGTCAAATTCAAATTACAAGATTCAAGTACACATATCGACTAATGACCATATATAACCATGTTTTATGGTGTTGTCATTGTTTTATTGCATTTTTATAATCCGGAATTTTTATGTGACTGAGGTAGTTTCTAGGGTCAACCTTTTACAAACTTAAAACAAAGAATCATTTAGGTCCTTCTGTAAAGTTTAGTGGTCTTAATATTGCAGTTAAGTAATTGTATATAAAATAAATCTTCAAAGTTTTACAATATATGTCTTCTTAAATAATAATAATAATAATAATAATAATAATGTGAACATAATTTTTCACAAGTCAATAATAAAGCAAACAGAAATCATTGAGTTTAACTTATTTGCATATTTGAAGTGATTATTCCTATAGCTAATGTGTTTGCTGTCTGTTTATTTTCTCTCCTCTTGACAAGATATGGTGTGGGCATGCTCCATACCACCAGAAAAGGAAAACCTTTCATCATCAACAACTTCATATGCATCATTTCAAAGCAAGACCTTTCATAAAGATAATAGTATTCTGTGAGTTTTTATCATGTTGAGGTAAACCAACAAAAACATACAAGATGATCTCCATGGCAAGAATACATTAACGAATGGACGTTTTAAACACTGGAAATTTAGCCATCTTTGAACTTTAACCTCTCCATTTTTTAGAATGATTTTGATGTGACAGCCTTCAAAGTTGCAGAAAAAATATAACATTAATATCAAAATAAGTCAAATTCATTCAAATTATTTTAGTTTAACAGCAAAATGTTTTATATATTATAATAATGTACCATACATAATGGGAGAAAAATAAAAAGAAATATATCTAAATCTGTTTTCCAGTTCCTAGAGGTCTGGTTATTTGAACACTATGAAGAAATTAGTATGTGTTTGATGGTGTTTGTGGGCATAAATACCATATCTCTTCACCATATCTCTTGCTGAATTTGTTCAAAGAATTGTCAATAACTTCCTTGGTTTTATAGCTATATTTTGGTTTTCTCTTTCCTTTTTGAGTATGTGTGTCTCTCTCTGTGCATGTGCCTTTGTTTATATGTGTGTACATGTATTTGTCTCTGTGTGTATATTTCTCTCTCTCTCTCTCTCTCTCTCTCTCTCTCTCTCTCTCTCTCTCTGTCTCTCCCTCTCTGTATTTGAGTGTGTGTGTGTGTGTGTGTATATGTGTGTGTGTGTGCGTGCGCTTCTTTATTGTGTTTCTAAAATTACTATTATCTTAGACTTGTAAAATACTGTTCCATGTGCAACCATGTCTAATTAATACACATATCTCTAAGACTGTGTTCCTTATATTTCTCAGTGGAGACTGTTCAACTGACCCATCCACATACATGGGGTGCTTCTAATCTCAGCCACATAGTCTGCTTACAAATTGAACACTATGACTTGTGAAACTTAGTCCAATGTCCTTTCCCTCAAACTAACAACTTCTGTCTTCCTGTAAATACCACTCACCTCAAAGGTCAGTTGCATAAAGAAGACTAACTTACTCTTTTATTTAACACTCGGGAACATTTAGAAGAGGTGACAGAAAGAACTGGAGCAACTGGAAGACTGTTGTGTAACTCTGTCTTCTTCATATGATGTTGCTGTTACAGACACCAATTCTCTGACATTTTGGACAAGTCATCATACCATCATATATAGTGGAGATGAGCTCATAAAGCCCCATCTGTAGGGAAGTGGGCTGTGAAAGGTACCTTGATTCCTGGTCGAGATCAGTCAAATCTCCGGGGACCCTAAAAGGGACCGCAGGAGCATTTCCAGTCTCCTAGATCAGGCCTCTCATGTAGCTACAGCCCATCACAACCCCCTGTAGAGAGCTTTGAGACAGATCAGTCACGTAAGGCAACGACCCAAGCGCCTTCTGCACAGGAGAGGACATGATCACAGGTTACATAGGCTCAAGACAGATTAATCGCATAGGACAATGCCCCAAGCCCTTCCTCCACAGGTAAGGACATGACCACAAGTCATATAGGCTCAGTCAGGAAGAAGCAGTACCACAACCCAAATATGTAGATGAGGCATTCCCAAATTCTCAGGCCAAACCTATAGGAAGTACTCACTGCCAGACCCTGACTCTGACTGTCCCGAAGCTGTATTTAAGAATCCTGTTCAGGACAGCCATTGCAGTACATTGAGCTCCATAGAGACAGCGCCGGGGCAAGCGAAAGCCGGAGGGGCACTGGGCGACTCTGTGCCTCACCGAGGAAAATCAACTAAACATGGGCAAAAGAGATCCTAAGAAGCCGAGAGGCAAAATGTCCTCAAACGCGTTCTTTGTGCAAACCTGCCGGGAGGAGCACAAGAAGAAGCACCCGGATGCTTCTGTCAACTTCTCAGAGTTCTCCAAGATGTGCTCAGAGAGGTGGAAGACCATGTCTGCTAAAGAAAAGGGGAAATTTGAAGATATGGCAAAAGCTGACAAGGTTCGTTATGAAAGAGAAATGAAAACCTACATCCCCCCCAAAGGGGAGACCAAAGAGAAGTTCAAGGACCCCAATGCCCCAAGGGGCCTCTTTCAGCCGCCTTCTTGTTCTGTTCTGAGTACCGCACAAAATCAAAGAGGAGCATCCTGGCTTATCCATTGGTGATGTTGCAAAGAAACTAGGAAAGAATTGGAACAACACTGCCGCGGATGACAAGCAGCCCTGTGAGAAGAAGGCCGCCAAGCTGAAGGAGAAGTACGAGAAGGATATTGCTGCCTACAGAGCTAAAGGAAAACCTGATGTAGCGAAAAAGGAGGTGGTCAAGGCTGAGGAGAGCAAGTAAAAGAAGGAAGAGGAAGACGATGAGGAGGGTGAAGAGGATGAGGAAGAGGAGGAAGAAGAGGAAGACGAAGATGATGATGAATAAGTTGGTTCTAGCGCAGTATTTTTTCTTGTCTATAAAGCATTTAACCCCCCTGTACACAACTCACTCCTTTCAAAGAAAAAAAATTGAAATGTAAGGCCGTGTAATATTTGTTTTTAAACTGTACAGTGTCTTTTTTTTGTATAGTTAACACACTACCGAATGTGTCTTTAGCTAGCCCTGTTCTGGTGGTATCTTCAATAGCCACTAACCTTGCCTGGTACAGTGTGGGGGTTGCAAATTGGCATGGAAATTAAAGCAGGTTCTTGTTGGTGCACAGCACAAATTAGTTAAATATGGGGACAGTAGTTTGGTTTTTGGTTCTTTTTTTTCTTTTTCTTTCTTTTTCTCTTTTTTCTTTTCCTTTTGGTTTTCTTTTGTTTTTGTTTTTGTTTTTGTTTTTGTTTTCCATCTTCAGGTGTCTCTGATGCAGCTTATATGAAGATAATTGTTGTTCTGTTAACTGAATACCACTCTGTAATTGCAAAAAAAAAAAAATGCGGCTGTTTTGTTGACATTCTGAATGTTTCTAAGTAAATACACTTTTTTTTATTTAAAAAAAACATCCTGTTGAGAAGGATTAAAGGTGTGTGCAGGAATTACTCCATTGTCTGAGAACTTCTGTCATAAGAGCTATAATACAGACACTTAGGGAAGAGATCTGCTCTCCTGAAGCTCTCCTGCACCACTCACTGGCTAGTCAGTCCCCTGCTGGCTCAGCCCAGCTGAAAACGGAGGTGGATCAGCACCAGCAGTGAGGTGGAAAGACATTCCCCTCCCTAACCAAGTTCTCTCCCCTTCTCCTGAACCCGCAAACCCTAGCCAGAGATCTCCATGGAAGGCCCCTCTGTGAGAAGCTCTACACCCATCCATCTTTGTGTAATTATGAGCAGTCATTGGGAGCTACAGAAATGGATGGGTGTCATTGCCTGCTTTTCTAAAGCCAGAAGTAACTCATTATTCTTGAAATCCTTTTTTTCCACTCAGACAAATGCAAGTGACCAGCATTAAAGTCACTGAGTAAAAAGCAGAGATCAGAGAATAAGATATACTGATGGGATGAAGAAGTATTCTAGAAGTTATGAGTAAAGTACACCTTTGTATTAAATGATCAAACTCTGAAAAACAATACTAGTTAGAATTTGTTCATAATTGCATTAGTTTCCAAGTTAATTCAAGAATAAGGTACTTAGACTATTCTAGAACATCTATTGATCAATATTGACGTATTTTAATTTGTGTTTACTTTGGATATTTTTAAATAATGCTTCAAGCCCTGTTCAATAAATTTTTATGCATTCCTCTTTTGTTTTTCCTAGGATTTTACTAATCCAGTGTTTCACTAGATGATTAATTTGATATGAAGCTATCATGTTAAACATTTCTATTCCTGCAATCGTATGTAAATTTTATAATAAAGAAAATCATTCTGATTTTATCAAGTGGGCAAAGATCACATGTCTTATTTTGATGTAAACTTCCATTATAATATTAGTGACTTAGGGAAGTCTTCTTAATCAAATATTAACAAAATCTGTTGCTTTTCCTTTTTCTTTTCTCTTTTTGCTTATCCTTTTAATTTTTAAATTAATACAGTCCAGTCGTTATCCCCTCCTGGTCTGTCCTCAGTTCCATTCCCATTCCTCCTCTTCCATCTCCAAGCAGATGTCCCCACTCCACCCTCCACTCCCTGGGGCCTCAAGTCTCTCAAGAGTTAGGTGCCTCTTCTCTCACTGAGGCCAGAGCAGGCCGTCCTCTGCTATATATGTGTCCAGGGCCTCAGACCAGCTCATGTATGCTGCCTGGTTGGTGGCTCAGTGTCTGAGAGATCTCAGTGGTCCAGGTTAGTTGAGACTGCTGGTCTTCCTATGAGGTCACCCTCTAGAACTAGAAACTATCATGCTGAGTGAGGTAACTCAGACCCAAAAGGACATGCATGGATATGTGATATGTTCTCACTAATAAATGGATATTTAGCCAAAAAAGAAAAAAGACAGAATACCTAGGATAAAATCCTTACCACTCAAGAAGGTTAACAAGCTGAAGGGCCCAAGTAAGGAAGCTTCAATCCCACTTGGGAGGGAGAAGAATGCAATCAAGGTGGGGAGAGGGGATGGTGAGGAAGGGAGAAGGGGAGGGGAAAGGGGGAACATGATTAGATTATTGGCAGGGGTGGTGTGGGGAATGGGGGTGGAGAGGAAACGGGAGTGAAGCTCTGAGAGCCAGCAGAATGAAATCAAATAAACAACCTTGGAAGGTGAGAGGTGATTGGGAACCTCTAGAATGTACCAGAGACCTTGGGAGGTGAGAGACTCTCAGGACTCAACGGGAGAGACCAATAGTGGGGAGAGGGAACTTGTAGAGCCTACTTCCAGGGCATCAAGTGAGGGATGGGATTGCCATCCCGCAGTCAGTAACTCTGACCCAGAATTGTTCCTGTCTGAAAGAACTGCAGGGACAAAGATGGAGAACAGCCTGAGGAAAAGGAAATCTAATGAAAGGCCCAAATTGGGATCCTGCTCAAGGGGAGGCTCCAAGACCTGAAACCATTACTGATGACACTATAGTGTGCTCACAAACAGGAGCTTAGCATGGCTGCCCTCAAAGAGGACCATAAGCAGCTGACTTAGACAGATGCAGATACTTACATCCAACCAGTGGACTGAAGTTCCCTGTGGTTGAGTGAGGGGAAGTCGAGAAGATGGATGTTCCTTTTGCTTATATTTTTCCCTAGTAAGAGAATGTGTACAAGGTTGAAAATTCCAAAAAGGGACACTAGCCCTAGGGTTTGTCACTAAAATAAATTATTTTATCTAATTCTCAAATTGTCACGATTAATTAAAATACCCAAGCTAATAGTTCATATTTAAGCTAGTGGATTTCCGTTTGTAAGCTAGTGAAGTTGTTGCCATTTTAACTACTTCTCGTTTACACTGCCTTCAGAAGGCAAACTAAGGTCATAAACTAATGCTTCCCCTATTGGAATCCGACCCTTTTCTTATTTGTCGAATGATTTATTATTTTTATATTTATGTGTATGAAGTATATGTAGCATGTACATGTTGTATACATGGACGCCCCACAGGATAATTAGATCCTCTGAAGTTGGAGAGATAGAGGGTTGTGGGCCTCTGTGTTGGGGGCTGGATCGGGACCTGAATACTGTGAGAGAGTAGCTTGTGGTCTCAAACAAAAGTCTTTCCCTCTGCAATGTCATGGTCCTTTTTCTTAAATAGTAAAATTTATCCATACAAGTGTCCCTTCCACAAAGTCTACAAAGTTGGATGTTCACATTTTTTTTTTATAAATTTTGGTTAAATAACGATAAACCATATTTCTTCTCTTTGGCTTATATTTCATTAGGCATTTTCTTTTGGAAATTTATATGCATGTGCGTATGCATGAATGGAGTGTGTGTGTGTGTGTGTGTGTGTGTGTGTGTGTGTGTGTGTGTGTGCTTATGCGTGTCTGAATGGGTGTGTACTTTTAAGCACATATTTCCTCTTCTAGATAAAGAGCAGAAGATAATCTTACTCAATCATATCCTATATAGAAACATATTACCTTATTTTTTATGGGAGCATTTTATGAATGGTTTATGACTGAGTGGAAAATATTATTTCATTTCCTATCACATTTACTTACTCAGTGCCTGATTTCAAAATAGTTATTAATGAATCAATGTGTTCTTCACTGTCGTTTGAATCCAAATAAGTATATTTATAAAGTATTCTTAACTGGCTTGTTATATATCTTGAGGGAGAGTTATGTCTTTGAGTTAATTCTCCAAACATATTAATATAAATGTTATTGAATACTTGGCAAAGAATATTAATTATTGCCCCCAAGATACATTATGAGTCATGTGATATATTAGGCAATATTTAAATAAACTTCCTGAGAACATTATAAAGGTCACATATTTATCTCTTTTTCAAATTTTTCTGAAAACCATTATATTTGCTTTATAAATAATAAATAACTTTAAATTTTTAATAAACTATAATCTAAACACATTTGTACGAATAAAATTATAATTTTAAATACACTATACTTGTAGCGATTGTAATAAGCTGTGGAAGATAGGTCCTCAGAAGATAAATCTACATTAAACTGAAGCATCATAAAAAATGCATAGGGAAATGCAATAGGAAGAAACAATTACTCCAGGTTAAAAAAATTCACATGGGGTGGAAAAGAACAATGATACATCATGTCCCTATATTGTATTACTTTAATTTTGATGTAAACTCTAAGAAAATGTTTGATCAGTCTTAAAGTGAAGTAGAGATCTTAATGGGCTTCCAACATTTTATTTTTCCCAGTTAGTACTTGACCTTTGACTCATAAGCAAATCGGTTTTCACAAATTAACATTGGGCATTTCCCATACACAGCCTCATTCTATGCTACAATCCTGAGAGTTCAATTGCACAGAGTTGGGATAAACTGAATTTATATACACATGAACTCATACCTGCACACACATATAAGACCCCCAAACTCAAACTAAAATCAGGTGGGCTTGATTCCCAAAGTCCAGCCACAATTCTATGCCTTACTGATAGAAAAAGATTACATGCTATTTTTGAAGGGACATAGGATAGTATAAAATTTTTATAGCATTTACTTTTGACTTTTGTCTTTGCAATTGATAACCATAATAGAAGTATTATTTCTTATGAGATACCAAATGTTTCCCAATCATTGGACAGTTGTTCTTTCAATTCACCACCATAGAATTATTATTTACTTTTGTTTTGGCTGATTATGGTCCTTTTGTGATAACACTTAGTCATGTATGACTACATAGATAATATAATAATTCCGAAGGTATAGTAAATGGTCCTGAGTGATATTATATAAGTGCGTTGTGGATTTCTAAATTTAGTAACCTTAAGTATAATCTAGAAATAAAAATATAAGACTAAAGTATTTGTATGCATTTATGTATCTTAAATGTTTCCAATATTTTCCTAAAATATTTTCTCACATATCAGAATAATGAACGTTTTTCCAATAAGATAAAAATATTATTAGCTCAAATTCAAGTCCCACTGACAGTTAACTATCCATTAAAATCTTTTTTTATTCAAAGACATATAAACAGTTTCTCATCCTTTCCAGCTGAAGAGTTATTGAAAGATATATTAACAGATGGGTAGCCTTCTCAGTCTGAGAGTTGACAATTATGATAGAATAAAAACAAAAGAAACATAAATACTATAATCATTCATTCATATATTTGGTATTTATGAAATTGTAATTTTTGAAACCTTAAACAAATTCATAATTCTGTTCTTCACAGTGATATAAAAATAATCCTAAATTCATGTGGAAACACAAAGTACTTGTGAGGCAAAAGATTTTTTTCTGGAATAATGTTATACATGATTTCCCATTATAACACCGAACTCAGTAAAAGAACAAAATGGTACTATGGCCTGAAACCAACATACAGATCAATGGAAGAAAAAAAGAGATATAAAATCATGAAACTACAGACACTTGTGTTTTGTTTTTTACAGAGATGCCTAAAATAAAAAAGACAAAACCTTAAAGAAAAATGGTACTGGAACAATTGCATACCCATGTATAAAAGAACAAAATAGATCTTTCACTCTTACTGTTCATAAAACTCAACTTCAAATCAAACAAGGTTCTTAATATGAAGCCTAAAACTGAAGTGCTAGAAGAAAATGCAGTAAATGTACCACATGCTGTAAGCATGGGTAAGGAGTTTTGAAATAGGACACCCGAAACTCAGGAAATAAGCAAGGTATAAATGTGACTGCCTCAAGCTTCTCTACAGCAAACTAAGTTCCTGTAAAGTGTAAAAAATAGTCTACATAAAGGATAAATTATTTGCTTCCTATATTTTTGACAGAATATTAATATCTAGAACACACAAATAGCTCAAATTCCAGTCATCTAAAAAAAATACAATTAAAAAAAAAACCTAGACTTTCGAACTGAACTGAAGAGTTTTTGAAACAAGAAATATTAATGGTTAGCAAACTCTCAGTATTGTTCAGGATCCTTAAATACAAGGAAAATGCAAATTTAAACCTCATGTACATTCTACCTTAACCAAATCAGAATTGCCATTGCCAAACAAAGAAAAGAAATAGCATAAAATGACGGTAGATATTAGAAAGGTTGGAGGGAAATACTTACCGTTGGTGAGGGTACAGACTGCGACAACCACATTAGAAATCAGTGAACACATTCCAAAAAAATAATTGGAAATATAACTATCATTTGATTCAATCATGACTCATGGATATAAACCTGTAGACCATATCCTTCTTGAAGAGATATTTGTTCATACATGATTATTAATGCAGTATTTACAGTATGTTGTAAATAGTATCTGCCTAGATGTCTACCAATAAATGATTGGACAACGGAAGAGAGGGCTATAAACCCCATGAAATCCTATTAAAGTGGGAACAATGTAGACTGGAGAGATGGCTCAGCAATGAGAGGACTTTCTGCTCTTACAGAGGATATCAGTTTCATTGTAGCAACCTCATAGTATCTCGCAGCTGCCTATGATTTCACAGAAACACAGACATATACATATGAAAATAAATAAATCTAAGAAGAAAATTTAACATTTGAAAATTGTATGTAAATGGATGGAACTAAATGAGTGTGGTAACTGAATGAGAGAGAGAGAGAGAGAGAGAGAGAGAGAGAGAGAGAGAGAGAGAGAGAAAAAATGTATTCTCTCTCATGTGTAACTAGAGCTCCAAATTGTCAGCCATGTTCATTAAACTGAAGAAGTCAGGACACTAGAAACAGTTTAGTTGGGGAGACATCTTTAAGGAAGTGAGTGGTAAGACAGATGGTATGACAGTGAGGGAAACTCTGATGATGGGTAGATTAAAGTAGAGATGGAGTGGGGAAATGAGAGAACTGAGCTAGTGAAGAAAGTTAACCAAAGTAAAGGATCCATGAAAAGGCCATATGGAGAAGCACCACTTTGGTAGCTGATTTAAATATATGTCATTTAAACAGAGGGAACAGAAAGAATATTAATAATTGAAAGACAGGCAGGAGGTATATAAAATGCTGTTTGGAGGCATGTTGTCATTATAATCATGATTTCACTACAGTTGTGGTTATTTGCTAAAATCTAAGACTATCTATTACCAAGTATGAAGTGTTTATGGGACCCACCACTCCCTGTTACACTGTTAGCATCTGATAGAATCTGCTGTAAGGGTTTTAAATCATTGTCTTTGTTTTTTTTTGTTGTTGTTGTTTTTTTACTAAATATTTAGCCTAGAAGGTCCTAATGGTTAGGTCTAAAGCCACGGAGACATACACCATTCTAGTTGCAATCACTAGGTCACAAAACATCACATAAACATGGGAAAGTAACCCATAGGGAGGAAGAAATTACAGAGGTGAGGGTAAGATAAGAAAGGGTAGAAATAGGAGTGCAAGTCATACACATATGAAATTGTCAAAGAAAATAATTTGTCAATAAATGCAATTTTCTTTCTTAAAGTATTTTCTACTGCCGAATACATGCAAAGATATTATAAACATTAATGTGACAAAGCGTGCTGTTTGATAGAAGTATTATGAAATATTTAAATCAAATCAAATGTTTTATCTAAAATATGCAGCATCTAAGTTAAAAACTTTCAAAGGCTATGGGGGTGTGAGGTGGGCAAGGGAAGGTGAGTGGAGGTGGGTAGGTAAGGGAGAGATCACTCTTTCAGAGGTGAAGGGGAGGGGGATGAGGTGAAGAACTCTGGGAAGGGTGACCTGGAAGGGGCATCACTTGCAATGTAAATAAGTAAAACGATTTAAGTTTAAAAAAAAAGAAAAAATCTTCAAAATCTTTTGCTGACTAATCTTTATTTACGTGTGTGTGTGTGTGTGTGTGTGTGTGTGTGTGTGGTGTGTGTAAAAGCACCTATCTCTCAATGCTCAGAATCTATTCATCTAATTTTGCCTTCCTCCTTTTCTTTGGCAAAGTCTTTCATTTTATTCTGCTTTGTTTAGCAAGTTCACTGGTCCTTAAGTTTCCTTGTGACTTATTATCCTTCTGCTTTCCATTTCTGTAGCAGTGCTGGATTATAGATACATGGCCCCATCATCTGGCTTTGAACTCAGACTCTGGGGACTGTATTTAGTCATTAGAGTTGTGTGGCTAGCTCTTGTATCTACTTTTCCTGACACTTTTTCTTTTTAAAAAAATATTCAGTGCATTTTTGTTACTGATAGGTATTTTTTATATTAACCAGAACCTTTTTGTCATATCTAATTGTGACTTAGCACCTATTGATCAGTCTCTCCCCATCTCTGTATCTCTGTCCTTTGTCCTTCAGCCTCTCGTAGCCAATATGAGGTTTTACTTTATCTTATTTTAGAATCCAAATGAGTAAGTTTGTACAGCATTAGTCTTACTGTGCTGGATTAATTTACTTAATCTTTAGTTCCAGTCACATGTCTGCAAATGGCAGGATTCTATACATGGCTATATGGCTACGTAGTACTCTTTTGCATATGAATACTTATTTTTTTTACCCATCCATTGATTGATGAGCACTCATGTTGCCTGAATTGTATGACTATTGTTGAGTGTTGCAATGAACACATTGAAAATGACGTGCATCAGTAGAAGAATTTAATCCAACATAGCTGCTCTGGCAAGAGATCAAAACCAAAACCCTTCTAAGCTGTGTAATCTTGCAGGAATACAGACATACTCTTACTATACACCTTTAGCTAACACCCCTATTTAGAGTAGACACTCCCTTAGTACACAACTTTCATTCCAAGCAATGAAGGTAAAGTTGATTTATAGAAAGAAGCAGCCCTGTTTAAAAGTGATGTTTGAGGGGCAGAGAAAATAAGGAATTGGAAAGAGATTTGACAGAATGAGTCAGAAAAATGATATGCCCCATTCTCATGAAAGCAGGCAGAAAAAAAGAGGCTAATTAAGATCAGGTTAGAGAGAATTCAGTCAGTCAGTTTCTGCAATTCAGTTCATAGGCAGTTTTTATCTAAACAGTTTTATAAAGACAGATTTTAGAGAGAACAAACGAGACACAGATGAAGATAGAAGGAGTCAGAAGATTAGAAAATTGTGCCAGAGTTACACTGAGGCAAAGCAGAGCAATTCAGC
The DNA here is from genome assembly GCF_011064425.1 of Rattus rattus. Lineage (NCBI taxonomy): Eukaryota > Metazoa > Chordata > Mammalia > Rodentia > Muridae > Rattus > Rattus rattus. The sequence goes on from NC_046162.1 coordinate 21,762,278, forward strand.
AAGAAGCTGAGAGAAGCCAGTTTTTGTCAGTCAGCTTGGATAGTTTGAGCCAAAAGAGCTGAGTTAAACCAGCCAGCCAGAGGTCAAAAAGAACTAAAAAGGATGAGCTTAGAGACAGTAAGTCTCTAGTTACATCTGAATAATAGAAGTTACTTTCATATGCCTCTTCAACGCAATGGTTCCAGTTTAGATGCATAGCAAGTGATGGGACTCTTAGACCATACAATAGCTCAATTCAAATTTAAGGGAACACCACATGCATTCCCTAAACGCTGTATTAATTTCAATTCCAACAGACATTGTGAAAGGTTTCTCTTTTGTCTGCACACTCTCAGAATAATTATCATATTATCCATTCTTGCAGAGGAGGTGATATAATGTTACATTGTACTTTTGTATTGGCATGGTCTTGATTAGGAATAGTGGCTGTTTTTATTATCTCCTGGTGTTTGATGTGACATAGTGACATTCCGAAAGACATCTCCCTTCATGTTACACGCACAACAGTAGAAACAGCCGTATAGTCTATGTAATGATGCAATAACCTTTCTAAACGCACATATGAATATTTAAAAAATAATTTTGTATTTTTCTTATATCACCATTTTCATACTCAAACTGAAATAATTATATCTGTCTCATGGCATACTTGTAAATATGATATGGTATGACATCTTGCCAAACATGTAATTACCATCATAACTTAATAAGTGATAATTAGCACTCACCATTTTCTTTTCCATCATCTGTTTCTCCCATAAACATACATAAAAACACATATGCTACATTCAAAAAAACTTTCACAGGTTGTTAGAATTTTCTCGAGTTAGATATAAATTTTTTATATTTTCTTTTAGGAAAACAGAATATTTTCACTAAGAAAAGAAGTTTCTTAAGCCTCTGAACTTTATCAGATTTTTTCTGACTTTTGCCAATGTACCAGTGATAAAATGATATTTTGTAATTATTTATAATAAATTATGTATAATAATAAATGATGTCTGTTCTTTCATTTATATAAATAGATCCTTTGATTTTACATAACTTAACTTAAAGCAAACATAATTGCAAATGTTATTATCTAAATTTCCAAGAGAAAATATATATGAGTTATTAAATACAATTTCACACATATACAATATGGCCTTTAGTTTCTGTGTTTCTGTCTCCAAACTCTGCATTTCTTTTCATTATTCTTTTTTGTATTGTTCTTTGGTTCAATCAAACTGAAACATTGCAACAAAAATGAACTATTATAATAGATTGAGTGCTTTTGTGACCCCTTCCTCTGTTTTTTGACACTTTGAACACAGAAATGTCTTCTTAACTGAAAGAAAATTGTTACAAAGTTAAAAAAGTGTAACTCTACCATAAAAACACAAATGATTGAATTCCCCAATAAAAAGACATGAACTGGATAAAGACTGGATATATAAACAGGACCCAGAGTTTTGCTGCTTACAGAAAACCACCTCAGTGACAAAGGCAGAAACTATCTCAGAGTAAAAGGCTACAAAAAATTTTTCCAAGCAAATGGTTCCAAGAAGCAAGCTGGAGTAGCCATTCTAATATTGAATAAAATTGACTTTCAACCAAAAGTTATCACAAAGGATACTCATACTCATCAAAGGAAAAATCCTCCAAGATGAATTCTCAATTCTGAATATCTATGCTCCAAATGCAAGGTAACCCATATTCATAAAAGAAAGTTTACTAAAGCTCAAAGCACACATTGCACCTCACGCAATGATAGTGGGAGACTTTCACACCCTAATCTCATCAGTGGACAAATCATGGAAACAGAAACTAAGCAGAGACACAGAGAAACTAACCGAAGTTATGAACCAGATGAATTTAACAGATATCTATAGAACATTTCATCCTAAAACAAAAGAATATAACATCTTCTTAGCATCTGATGGTACCTTCTCAAAAATTGACCATATAATTGGTCATAAAACAGACCTTAATAGATACAAGAAATTGAAATAATCCCTTGCATCAGATTACCACAGATTAAGACTGATCTTCAATAACAACAAAAACAACAGAAAGTCAACATACACATGGAAGCTGAATAACTCTCTACTCAATGATAACTTGGTCAAAAAAGAAATTAAGAAAGAAATTAAAGACTTTTAGGAATTTAATGAAAATGAAGGCACAGCATACCAAAACTTATGGGACACAATGAAAGCAGTGTTAAGAGGAAAACTCATAGCTCTGGGTGCCTCACAAAAGACAAACAAAAAAGCAAACAAACAAAACCAAAACTAGAAAGAGCGTGCACTAGCATCTTGACAGCACACCTAACAGCTCTAGAATGATAAGAAGCAAATTAAACCCAAGAGGAGTAGATGGCAGAAATAATCAATTTCAGGGCTGAAATCAACCAAGTAGAAACAAAAGGAACTAGAAAAAGGATCAGCAAAATCAGGAACTTGTTCTTTGAGAAAATCAAGAAGATAGAAAAACTGTTAGCCAGACTAACCAGAGGGCATGCGGAAAGAATCCAAATTAAAAAAAAAAATCAACAATAAAAAGGGAGACATAACAACAGAAACCGAGGAAATTAAAAAAAATTCTCAGATCCTACTACAAAATCCTCTATTCAACAAAATTGGAAAATCTGGATGAAATGGACAGTTTTCTAGATAGATGCCATGTAGCAAAGTTAAATCAGGATCAGATAAACCATATAGGAGTCCCATAACTCCTAAAGAAGTACAATCAGACAGTAAAAGTCACCTAACCAAAAAGAGCCCAGGACTAGATGGGTTTAGTGCAGAATTCTATCAGACCCTCAAAGAAGATCTAATATCAGTATTTCTCAAACTATTCCACAAACTATAAACATAGGGAACACTACCCAATTTGTTCTATGAAGCCACAATTACGCTTATACCTAATCCACACAAAGACCCTACAAAGACAGAGAACTTCAGACCAATTTCCCTCGTGAATATTGATGCAAAGATACTCAATAAAGTTCTCATAAACCAAATCCAAGAACACACTAAAATGATCATCATGAACAAGTAGGCTTCATCCCAGGGATGCAAGGACATTTCAATATATGAAAATCCATCAATGTAATCCACTATATAAATAAACTCAAAGGAAAAATAAAACCTACATGAACATCTCAATAGATGCCAAGAAAGCATTTAACAAAAATCAAGACCCCTTCATGATAAAATCTTAGAAAAATCAGGAATTCATGCCCATACATAAACAGTAAAAGCAATTTACAGAAAACCAGTAGCCAACATCAAACTAAATGGAGAGAAACTTGAAGCAATTCCACTAAAATCAGGGACTAGACAAGGCTGCCCACTCTCTCCCTACCTATTCATTATAGTACTCACAGTCCTAGCCAGGGGAGGCAGAAAACAAAAGGAGATCAAAGGGATATAAACTGGAAAAAAAGAAGTCAAAATATCACTATTTGCAGATGATATGATAGTATACTTAAATGACCCCAAAAATTCCAACAGAGAGCTACTACAGTTGATAAACAACTTCAGGAAAGTGGCTGGTTATAAAATTAACTCAAAACAAATCAGTTGCATTCCTCTATTCAAAGGATAAACAAGCTGAGAAAGAAATTAGGGAAAGAACACCATTCAAAATAGTCACAAACAATATAAAATTCTGTGACTCTAACCAAGCAAGTGAAAGATCTGTATGGCAAGAACTTCAAGTCTCTGAAGAAAGAAATTGAAAATCTCAGAAGATGGGAAGTACTCACATGTTCATGTATTCTCAGGATTAATATAGTAAAACTGACCATCTTGTCTAAATCAATCTACAGATTCAATGCAATCCCCATCAAAATTCCAGTTCAATTCCTCATAGAGTTAGAAAGAGTAATTTGCAAATTTATTTGGAATAATGAAAAACCCAGGATAACACAAACTATTCTCAACAATTAAAGAATTTTGGGGGGAATCACCATCCCTGACCTCAAGTTGTATTACAGAGCAATAGTGATAAAATCTGTACGGTATTTGTACAAAGATAGGTAGTTAGATCAGTGGAATAGAATTGAAATGAAACCATAGTCCTATGGTCACTTGATCCTTTGACAAAGGAGCTAAAACTATCCAATGTAAAAAAGACAGCAATTTCAACAAATGGTGCTGATTCAACTGGGGGTCAGCATGTAGAAGAAAGCAAATTGATTCATTCTTATGGCCTTGTACAAAGTTCAAGTCCAAGTGGATCAATGACTTTCACATAAAACCAGATACACTGAACATAATAGAATAGAAAGTGGGAAAGTGTCTTGAAATCATTGGCACAAAGGAAAATTTCCTGAATAGAATACCAATGGCTTATCCTCTAAGATCAAGAATTACAAATGGGACCTCATAAAATTGCAAAGCTTCTGTAAGACAAAGGACACTGTCAATAGGACAAAATGGCAAAAGACAGATTGGGAAAAGCTCTTTACCAAGGCTATATCTGAAAGAGATCTAGTATCCAATATATACAGAGAACTCAAGAAGTTAGACACCAGAGAATCAAATATCCATACATAGAAGCCTTATTTATAATAGCCAGAAGCTGGAAAGAACCCAGATGCCACTCAACAGAAGAATGGATGCAGAAAATGTGGTACATTTACACAATGGAGTACTAGTTAGCCATAAAAAACAATGACTTCTTGAAATTCATAGGCAAATGGATGGAACTAGAAAATATCATACTGAATGAGGTAACCCAATCATGAAAGAACACACATCATATGTACTCACTGATAAGTGGATATTAGCCCACAAGCTTGGAATACCCAGGTTCCAATTTACAGACCACATGAAGATAAAGAAGAAAGACCTAAGTGTGGATGCTTCAGTACATCTTACAAAATACTCACAGGAGTAAATATGGAGACAAAGTGTGGAGCACAGCCTGAAGGAAAGGCCATCCAGAGACTGACACACATGGGGATCCACCCCACATGCAGTCACCAAATCCAGTCACTATTGGGGATGTGAAGAGGTACATGCTGCCAGGAGCCTGATGTAGTTGTCTTCTGAAAGGTCATGTCAGAGCCTGACAAATACAAAGGAGGATTCTCGCAGCCAACCATTGGACTGAGAATGGGGTCCCCAATTAGAGAAAGGACTGAGATAACTGAAGGGTTTGCAACCCCATAGGAAGAACAACAATATCAACCAAACAGAAAACCCAGAGCTCCCAGGGACTAAACCAACAATCAAAGAGTACACATGGAACCACTTATGACTCCTGCTGCCTATGTAGCAGAGGACGGGCCTTGTCGGGCATCCATTGGACAGGCCCTTGGTCCTGTGAAGGCTCGATTCCCCAGTGTAGGAGAATGCCAGGGTGGGTAGGCAGCAAGGAGGGTTGGGGTGGATGGTTGGGGAGGGAAGATCACCTCCTACAAATAATAGAGACAACAACCTATTAAAAAATGGGGTTCAGAGGAATTGGGGGGATTGGAAAGTTCACCCTAAAAGAAATGTTCAACATCTTTTAGGTGCAAATTTTTCTGGAGGGGAAAAAAAACTCAGAAAGGGGATAACATTTGAAAATGGAAATATAGAAAATATCCAATGAAAGCAAAGAAAAAGAAAAAATCATCTACACAATGGAATATTACATACAAAAACAACGACTTTTTAAAAATGGTTGAACTGGAAAATATCATTCTGACTAATCACAGAAAGACATACATGGTATGTAATCACTGATAAGTTTTGATGCAACCTGTGGCCTACCTAAGATGGCTTTAAAAGGGGGAATAAAATTTTCCGTGGCAGGGAAGAGAGGGCAAAAGATTAAACAGAGAGGAGGAGTCTCAGACCGAGAAATGCCTCCAGGAACTGAGATTTGAAGGGCTGTAGAAGCCTGTTCCAGGACCAAGCCACTACCAAAAGACATTTTCTCATAATTAATTCTTGATGGAGAGCCTGGGTCCTGCTAGCCCTAGACTGTCGGACAGGGAGGGGGGAGGGAACACCCAAGGAGTTTTGTGGTTCTTAATAAAAAAAAAAAAAAGGAAAAAAAAAAAAAAGAAAATATCCAATGAAAGCAAAGAAAAAAAAAAATCACGTACATACTAAAACGATGTGCTTAGTTTTGATGCAACCCTGACCTAAGATGGCAGGCTGGAGCCAGCCATAAGCACCTTAATTAGTTCTTGATCGTGGAGCGCTCACTTTGTGGTTCTAGTTTGGCACTCGGCAGTTCCCTCCTCCAGGTCTGCGTCCTGTCTGAGTTCTAATTTTAACTTCATTCAATAATGGATGAGACTTCAACCCTTTCCTCCTCAAATTACCTTCATCCGGTATTTCGTCACAGCAATAGTTACATTGATGACGACAGCCACAAAAATGAAAATAAACATACTTCTCTTAATGCAGCTGTTCCCCCTAAATCGGCATGACCTGTTACATGCCTACTTAGTTTTAAATATGTGATAATATCTTGGAAAAGTTGCAATACCCTTCTAGAGCAGGCATGACTCTGTCCCATTTGGTAGCAGTGTGCCTCTTTTAGTGAACAAGAAAAGAAACGTCGTCTTTAAACTTCTCAAAACCTGCGTTCACACATGCAATCAAGCATCCTGAGTCCTTCCAAGCAAACACATTTGGTCAATATCTGTGCAGAGAACAAGAGCTATTAGATCCCTATTCATAGGCAAGGTGCTAACTGGATACATGCAGAAAAGGAAATGATCATCCTAGTGGTTGCAATCCTGGTTCATCTGCAAATCACTGCCTGTTCTTTGCTGACTTTCTTTGTGTTCTGGTCATCACTTCACTTATTTCACACAATACTTCTTAAGAGAATGCCATGATTACCATCAATTTGTTAAAAACGTTGAAGCATCTGCAAGGAGAGTTCATTTACCCACCAACTTTTGAATTAAAACTGCCATGTTGGTCACCATATGGGTCTATCATCTAGACACTGTTATGAACATACATAGGGATATAATGTAGGCTGATTTCCATAGGATGGGCATTTGGATCCATTTCAATTTAAGTACTTTAAGATGAAGAGTCTAGTAAGAAAATGAACAAGTAACAGGAGCGCAGAAAACCAACGGATAAATGTTACCAGGTCAGGTAATACTACAGGCAAAGAGGCTTAGTTGTGCTTTCTATTATCTGCTGTCATATTCAAAATGGTACACCAGACATCTCAGGCCAACAAGCAAGGGTCTGGGATATTTAAACTTCAGCTCCCCATATATTGTTGAGGACATGTGTCTGGGTGGTCAGTAAACATTGTTGTTGGTGGTGACTACAGAGACTATAATGTCGTCCTCCATCAGTTAGAACAAATGCTCGATCAAGGAGGGATGGCACTGAGATATCTGATAAGTGTGCCCCAAAACACAGTATAAAAGATATAGGAAAATATTTCATTGATGCCTACAGAGGCCTTCATTCAATATCATAAATTTGGTGGTTTTACAGAACTAAGATAACACAGTCTATGCTAATCAGTCCTATACATTTCAAGGGTGTTGTAAAAAGGAACTATGACCCCAATACAAAATAACGAACTGAGTCTATTTATTTTCCTTTTAAAGCAGGAGCAAAGGCTCTTTGCTTTGTAATGATGCCAGTGTTACATGTATCTATGGCAGTACCAGGACAAGGATAAGAACCTGAGACATCACAGTCTCCATTTTCTGCTATAGCTGATATCCTAATGCTTTGGCAGGGAAAGAACGAGAGGGGATAAAGGAAGTAGAGAATATATGTGTGACCTTGTACAAGAAGAGACAAATGTATTCAGGGCCATTATAAATTCATAACTAATTAAAGGTTAAACACCAGTTGCCAATTAGTGTGAAAGATAATTGTTCTTTGGCAACCAGACAATGTGTATCTTTTGGGAAGAGAGAATGAGTATTGTCTTGTTATTGATGAATGGAATCACTTACTCAGGACTCTGAAGCTGTAACTTTCAAGAGACATATCACTGGAGTCCAAGGTTGAATGAAATATCTCTCTTTCGTTAAGAACAAATGAGCTGCTACATTTTCAAGTCTGCTTGTTTGCAATGAATGTTAGTATAGTTCAGGGTGTGCTATATTTCATAATGAAGCTCAACAGTTGGGATAAAACAAAAAAAAACCCTATTAAAAAGCAATACTGTTTTAACTATAGTCTTTACTTAAACTGCACAGCCTGTTTCAAAATGTGACATAGACATTGTACATTAGATGCACAAGTAGACACTAGATACATGACAAAAGAGTTTAAATAATAGTGCAGGCATGCTGGAAGTGAGAAAGCATAAGAAGACAGCAAAACATGTAGGTATGTTTACTCGTATCTTTACCACAGGCAGCATTAGGGAACACAGTTATAATAATCACCAGAAATATACACCTTTTTTACAGGGCAATCGTTAAGCACCATGCAAGTAAGAACAATGGAAAGTCCAGTTGCCATTAACTGTTATTTTGCAAATGGATGTATGGTTTAAGCTGAAGAGATTCGTGTCTCTTTTTTTTTCATTTTTTAAAATGATTTGTGTTATTTGAATAAACACTGAAGGAGTATCAGATGATCATTAATTTACTTCCATATTTATGTTTAGACATTGGGTATTCCTATCTATAGAGTAGTGGCACACTTACTCTTTTTATTACTTCAATTTAGTTTAACAGACACTTAATGAGCAATTTATGGACTCCGAACATTGTTTTATGTGCTAAAGAATAGAACGCATCTCCCAATGCTGTTTTCAATTGTGTTCCCTTGAATTTTATCTTAGCCTCTTGCCTTATTCTCAACTCTGGCCACACATAGTTAATGCAAATACATGGCTTTACTGTTGCTATGAAGAATAGAAGGTGTAAAATAGATGAAAAACATGGCCAAAATGCGAAAGCATAATATTTGTGGGCGCCAATCTTTAGTTACCGTATGATCTGGAAAAGACAAGGAAAGTGATCTGTGTATTGACGCAGGACCCGAAATTCAGAACACTGTGATCAGTCCTGATACAATTTTGACATGCTTGCAAGGAAAACTTCAAATGGATGGGGAAAAGCCATTTTTTCTCTTTTTGGGTAAAGGGGATAAAAATCTATAAACAACTTCCATGATTAATTCTGACAAGTAAACTATTTCTAAGAAGGAACTGATTTTCTTAAATTTTAGGAGAAAAGAAAAGAAAAGAGAGAAAATAAAAGCCTCTTTGGCCATTAGAGTAAATGAAGAAAGAATAGAAAGAAAAATACTGTTTCAATATTTGAGAGTTAAGTCCTGCAGTGTACCAGGATCTGGGGCATGGTTCACCTGATTTAACTCACTGGCTTTGCCTTGTGTGGTTAAATTAAATGGTATTCCCAATAGACACATAATATAGCACCTTAGCAAAACCTTGAAAAGACATGACCTTCTACTACAAGAGACAAAACCATTTGGAGCCATAATAAATTCATAAGTAATTAATTGGGAAAAGTATTCCCAAAGTCTTTGGTTAATATTTATGTTCTTACCCAGAGCATAATGGTACATTATAAATAAAACTATCAAGCAAAAATCCACATGGAAATAGAACTGAGAAACTGGAGACAATGTCAGCAAAGACACTTAATGCATTTTCCTGGGAAGAAATACTTCATACTGATACTATAGAAGTGGCCAGAAGTTGCAAGGCAGATATCATATTTAACAAAAACAAAACAAAACAAAAAAACACAACCACAACAGCAACAAAAACAGATTTTTTTCTTCTAGACGTTAAATTTAGCAGAATATGCATATATATTCATAGGGAAATACTAACTAGGTATATAAAAATTAAAATATTTACCATCTGATTCCTAATTTATAAAAATGAATAGTAGAGTCTAGTCTACACTTCTTGATACTGAAGTGCCAAGTAGAGAAGCAGTTCTCAACCTATGGTTCACGATCCCCCAAAAGATCATTGTGAAACACAGATATTTACATTATGATTCATAACAGCAGCAAAATCGCACTTGTGAAGTAGTAATGAAAATAATTTTATCATTGGGAGTCAACATGAAAAACTGTATTAAAGGGTTGCAGCATAAGGAAGGTTGAGAAACACCGCTCTAAAGAACATTGTTTACAATAGAGTTTAGACATAGTCACAGAATTGCTATTCCTGCAAAGAATTAGTCTAATCGTTGAAAAATAAATTTCCTCCTTAGCTTATGTTATGTTTTCTATTTTAGAAACTATGATCCTTTCTTCAACCAATGATAGCATAAAGGATCAAAGCAATGTTAAAACTCTTTATAAGTAAATACTGAATTGAAAAGATACTAAACGACTACTTTAATTCATTTTCTGCAGTTAAATGTGGGCTAAAACACTAGAGGGATTTATTTTTTAAGATTCAATTTTTTGTTGTTGCTGTTGCTATGTGTATATATTGCGTATATTTTTGATTCTCACTGTGGTTCCCACCGAGCCTGGAAGAGAACTACAAATCCCATGGAGGTATGGTTACATAGGGTTGCTTGTGACCTGCTCCACATGGGTGCTGGGAACTGAATTGGAACACTGGAAGCAGTAAGTGTTCTTAAACTCTTGAGTTCTCTCTTTAGCCCAAAGGGATACTTTTATATCAATTTAAAATTTGTGGCTTCATGAGGTCTTAATTTTAATCTACTCCTTATAACAATAAAAAATGTGTAGCTGTTGCCCCGGAAGATGACTGAATGGGTACCGTACTAGCTGCATAAACAGGAGCACCTGACTGAAGTTCAGACCCCTGAAGACCACAGAAAGACAGGAGCAATAGCAAACCATGGTATCCAGGAGTTTTCCCATGCTCCTAGAGTAAGATGAACATCAAAGAGAGAGAACCGCCGGGAGCTTGTAGGCCAGCAAGCCTGGAATAGGCAGGCCGTGATCATTAAGAGACCCAACACCAGAGATAAACCTCTGAAATCTCCACGTGCCCCATGGCACAGAGGTACCTCCACTCACACAGAAACATGCAAACACGAAACGCACGGATATATTTTTTTTCAAAAAGTGTATTTAAAGAGGATAACAATTTCAAATCAGTGAAAGGTGTCAATTTGATCTTGGATAATACGCTTCTCAAATGTATATGTATGAGCTATCTTATTTCATCGTCAAACAATATCAAACGCCTCCAGCTAATAGAACAAAACGAAACATCACCTTTTTCTCTGATGTTTTGTGTAGTTTGATGTGGTAGAGATCTGTTGCTAGATATAAGGATGCGGGCTCAATCCAGTAGAGCAGTCAAACTGATCTTTCAAACTATCCCTAAAGTAGTTTTCATTAAACAATGCCAATCAGTGCACCTGACCTTGTAAGGACTAACCACACATCGCTGAAGTACTACGAACTGCTTTATAAACACTCGGGAAAGATTAACTATTGATATCTCTTATGTGTTTCACAACTTTAGATCCCAAAATGCTTTAGAAATTGTCCCATATATAGTCGTTAACCTGCACATGTAGTTGGATGTTCTGATAAACCAGGAGATATTTGTCTCTAAATAATTGTATTGTGAGATCCTAAATAGTATGGAATTTTGGATTACCTTGGATGCTTACCACCCAAGCCTGCTCCACACTTTTCCAAAGCCTCGTCAGAATGAACTGAAAGGAATTGTTCTTTCCTTCACCTCCACCTCTTTCTCATGTGAACACGTTTTCTTTTCTGTTTTAAGGATACAAAGGTCGCAACATACAATAGAAGAAAGTTTTCCCGAAAGTAGGTAGATATTTTAGAAACTGATATTTTTTTTTCCACTTGGGCTTCAACTCAGAAGTATATTTAGAAGAAATATAAATCCTTTCTAACCCCATTCAGTCAGTTGCTTACATTGTAGGTCGCAAGATTTCAAACGGCACTCTATATTTATTGAGCTCAGTCAGGCAAATGTCTATTAAAACCTCACCGAGCAACTTAGAAACTATTAAAAACCCTCCAAAGGGACGTCACAGTTAAAGTCAGTCAATAAATTAACTACTGGGTTAGGCAGAATGGAGACTCATCTGTCTTTCTGAATGCTGTTAATGAAGCCTACATTTTTGTATGTTAGTTGCTGCGAAACTAGCCGTGACACATGTTTCTTGGTGACTGTGCCTCGTGTCTAGGCATTAAGTGTCTCGTAGTTCATTAGAACATTGATGGTGCGGAATTATCTCACAAAGGTTGTCACCAAATGGAAATATAGAGAACAATTATAATAGTTGAAAATTTTCATTAGAGGCTCATATTATCTGGGCATGGTACGTGCCTGCTCTTATACAGATTGAAGAGGCTTCAATGACAAATGTATAGACCGACAACTTTCAGCATTAATTGTTACTATGTTTTAAGCAGGGATATTATTCTTTCTCTCTCTCTGTTTCTCTGTCTCTCTGTCTCTGTCTCTCTCTCTCACCTGCTTTACAATTTCACACAATATATTCCAAAGACAGTTTTACCTAGAGCATCCTATTGTTCTGTCACATTTGTAGGTTGTGAGTCTAACGTCACATTTTAAGGCAAAATAGTCTTCAATAGAAATCTGTTTTCATTCAACTATAGTTATTTTCTTGGTATCTGTGGTGATTTGAATACTTGGCCCATGAAAAGTGTCACTATTAGGAGGTATGGCCTTGTAGGAATAGGTGTGGCATTGTTGGAGGAAGAGTGTCACTCTGGGGTTTGGCTTTGACATCTGCTAGTGCTCAAGCCCATCCCAGTGAAGAAGGGAACCTCCTCTTGGCTTCCTGCAGGAGCCAGTCTTCCTCTAGATATTTTTGGATTGAGATATAAAAAACTCTAGGCCTCTCAAGCACCATGTCTTCCTGAACGCTGCCATGTTTTCCTCCATGATGACAATGAACTAAACATCTGAAACTGTAAGCCAGTCCCAATTAAATCCTTGCCTTTATAAGAGTTGCCTTGGTCATGGTATCTCTTCACAGCAATGAAACCCTATGAAAATATCTATAGATAGATATGGATATAGAAATAGAGGTCAAGGTAGATGATATAGATGTAGATGCAGATATAAATATGGAAGTAGATGAAGACATACAGTGTAGATATTAGTATAGATAAAGGTATATGTATACATATATGTGTAGGTATAGATACAGTTAGATATAGATGTAGATGCTATAGATATAGATGTAGATAAAAAGCAATATATTGTTTATTGGACTAAAGTATACAAATCTAAATATTACTACAACATTTATACACTAACATGTTATCTAATTACATAGATGACACTTAAAGGTGAAAAGAGACACATTGATTATGTTCTTTTAATTAGCCATTATGGTGTTATAGTGAACATAAGAAAGCCATGGTATGATGAAATGAGATTTCAAACATGAGCTATATAAGCCCCTGCTAAAATAACAGTAGATACTACTTAGAGTCGTGTGCTTACCTTTGAGTGTCTGTGGAAGCCTGACATATATGAAGAGACCATGAGACAGAGAAAGAGATGAAAAGTAGAGAGTTGAGGAATGGTATTAGATGTAAAAGTGAAAGGCAGAAGAATTAGACTTAGATCTCATTAGATGAGGCAGACAAACTGGGGTCACTGAAACTAAGGATCTAGGAGAAAATTCATATGATATGTACGTTTTTACAAACTGTTAACACACCTAGTTTCAAACTCTGGTTTCCTATAATGCTCTCCTCCCTCCCTCCCTCCTCCCTCTCTCTCTCTCTCTCTCTCTCTCTCTCTCTCTCTCTCTGTGTGTGTGTGTGTGTGTGTGTGTGTGTGTGTGTGTGTGTGTGAGAGAGAGAGAGAGAGAGAGAGAGAGAGAGAGAGAGAGAATCACACACCACACACATTATTTAAGTATAACCACAACAGCAAAATAATGAAAAGACCCAGTATGGAGTTTTGTCCTACTTGCACATGTATGTTGTTATTAATAATATGAGATGGTAATAGAGGTGTAAGTGAGCAAGTCATGATAATATGTAATGAGCCAAGAATGATGGTAAATAGTTAATCGAGTGTTTGAATGGAGTTACCCTCTACAGATGGATAATACTCCTTTTAAAAGATTGTCAAATCAAATCAAAATTCCAATGTAAAGCTTAGTGCTAACAGATATCTACCTGCTTCTGCTCCCCAACTTCTAGAATCAAAGACATTTATTCCCATGCCCAACCTTATATTAGCTTTTTCGATGTTATAAGTTATGCTATGCATATAAGCACATGATAAAACACACCAAATACATCATATAAATAGGTAATGTTTTATAAATATTGTTTATCTTATTAGAGCTATAAAAACAAATTCACAAAAAGTGTCCATTAAACTCAAAAACTAATTGCTAATAAGAAATTACCATATTTCATTTAATTTTGTTTATGTATGTTCTTTTCTGTGTGGTGTGTGTATGTATGTGTGTGTGTGTGACATGTATATGGAATGAGAAGTTACCTTGGGTGTCTTTCTAAATCATTGCCTTCTTTAGATTTCAAACAGGACTTTTCACTGAATCTTAAGCTCATCCATTTTGTTATTTAGACAATATCTTTCATGAATACAGACTTACCTTCATTCGGCCACTCCTATAGAGCTTTAAAAGTAAAACAAAATGCCCATCCTCACTATTTTGTATTCTTCTGGGTCTCAGAAATCATGGTTAAACACAAGATAAAGGAATCATATACAAAAGTAAGATGTAATGATGTGCCTTTGTGTGTACGAATAGCTTCACATTCCAGGGTGGGTAACCTATGAAGAATGTAAAGCAACTATGAGAACTATCTGGAAACATCTGGAAAAGTTCCAGGATGAAGATGTAATGAGCGTATAATCTCAAATACATTTTATGTGCGTGTATTAACTAGAAAATTAAAATATAACAGATGCTCTTTATTTTAGCAATTAAATAAATAATTAGAAGAAAATTTCCCAAAAGACATACAAGATCTCTCTATTGAGAGAAACAAAATAACCCTGATAGTAAGGATTAAAAAAATCTTTAAACCTGTACAGTACTCTCTTGAACTGGAAAACTCAATATTATTAAGATATTGAAAGAGTGGGTTGCTGAGCTCCTCATGGCCTTGGTGAAGACAGAATGACATGGTTCCTACCCCCAGGACAGAGCCAGCAGGCAAGGACCTCAAGGAATGTCACAACTGCTGTGAGGACAGGGTTTGTTTGTATAATAACATATGTATTTTCACAGTCCTCCTCTAAGGAATGTCCGCCCTGTTAATGTTAATGGCTCCATGATAATCAGAGACACTCAAGGAGTTGAGGATGAGGCTAATGTTTCAGCAAAAAGGCAAATGCTAGGACTTTTAGGAAAGGCCTTAAGGCTGTGGAAAAGAACTCTAAGGGTGTGAATTCAGAAATAAGTAATTTCTCAAATATGCACAATACAAGGATACAATATGAATTATGAGGGACTTCATGAATCTCAAGGAACAAAAGCAGCTGTGCTGTGAACTCATTTGCCAGAAAAATAGTAAGGAAGAATATAAAGAGACGTAGGGAGTGGTGAGCATAGGAGATTCCATACAGTTTCGCTTTTTGGTTAGGCTTACAAAGGAAAAAAAAAATCCCTGAGTTCAGAGTCATTATGGGACAGAGAAAGGTGAGCCCGATAGAAATGGTAATTTCAGGACAGGGTCCCACTCAACTATCTTATAGTCTTGCTTAACAGAGGCAGGCAGATCTTTTACAATGTTAAAAAAAAAGTGTGTTTGCAATCTCCTAAGAACTAAGGTGCTGGCCTCACAGGATGCTGATTCATCAGATAATCAAAAGGATGCCTGGAGTAAATGACTAGATTGATATATAAAATTAAAAACAGCATATGATCTCTAAGAGATGAGCTATCCAGAGAAATTTTAGAATAGCAAAACAGCTTGGAGAACTATCTTGAGCAGGAGAGAGAGAGAGAGAGAGAGAGAGAGAGAGAGAGAGAGAGAGAGAGAGAGAGAGAGAGAAAGGAGGAGGAGGAGGAGGAGGAAGAGAAGGAGAGAAGGAGAAGGAGGAGGAGGAGGAGGAGGAGGAGGAGGAGGAGGAGGAGGAGGAGGAGGAAGAGGATGTTTGGAGATTCTCAGAGACAACAGATGAGAGAGAACGATAGAGTGTAAAGGACCTAGGGGCTTTTGTCAGCCTTACACCCAGTGCCTCAGCTCAAGGCTTGGGTAAGTTCCATTCTTAACCCACAGTTCTTGGGAGGAGCAGAAACGTTCTTGAAAACCCGCAGAATGTACTTACTGATAGACACCTGACCCTCTGGTCCCAAATAGAGTTCGAATGCATGTCATATACTTGCTAGCCAGTAGATTCAAAGATCAATATGCCAAGCCAATAAATTTACACTGTGACCTTGCTGATGCAACCTGTACCCCTTAAAATGATAAAAACTGCTTGTTATAGACATTCGGGGTTGCCTTCTAGTCACTCGTCACAAGGGGCTATTGAGGGCCAACCCTGACGTGCCTGAAAAATACCTCTCTTACGTTTGCATCAAACTCCATGCTTGTTCTCCTATCTCACTTGAGGGATGTGGTGGTCTCTGGTAGTTAAGAGCCACTTCGAGCCTTACAAGTGAAAGCAGGCTGGAAAGCAGTCTCAGCAGAACGCAGGCTTGAACCCATGATTTGACTTTGAGTCATGCGTTTTCCAGCTCCCAAATACTCCTTTCTCAGAACCCCTCTCCAAACTGAGGCTTGTCCTTTGAAGTGGATAATGAAGTGGGGAAATAAATTCAATGAAACGATTCCAGACCCATGTGAAAATGTAAAAAACAAACTGTAATTCTCTTCAATTAATATTCATGGATGGGAGGAATCAAATAAAAGAAACTTTAACTTTTCAACTTCATCTCAGAATCAACAAAGTTGGAAGATTTATAGCAGCAGACTTAGGACAACTTGTATAGCGACCATGACCAGGATAACAGGATGCTGACATGATGTTTAGCACATATATCAATGTCACAGAGTAAAGAATTGCAATTGGAAATTCTCTATCATTTCTGTCAATGATGACAAACAAACAATGAACAATGGAAAAAAGTGTCTCCTCAACAAATTGACTTAGTATTATGCATCTGCTAGAAAATGACGTTCAGCCACCCCAATATAGCATAATGAAGTTATTAATTTAAATGCATCTAGACAGCTAAACTGAAAGTTTCAATCCACTGAAAAGATACATTTGAAATTAATTGCATGGCTGTTGAGACTTAGTTGTTTAGGTTGCACAATGGTTACTAAACAATAAATGAGATCCTATCACACTTCAAATGCCTCTTATAGGACAATTCTGTTTGGAAGATAAATCACCAATTTGCTGCTAATTGTTCCGTGAACTCAATTATTAATTTTATTGTCATGAGCTCTGAGTCACTAACCTGTCCTGTTGTTTAGTTAGGAAGCAGACCAAGCTAGCCAAAGAAGCAGGTAGGCTCAGTACAGATCTTCACCTTTCCCTCCTTCCCTCCAAATCCTGTCCCCCAGGCTCAACACCGGATCTGTAGCAGACTACCTGCTGAGCTTTCTATCCCACCAAGGTCCCTTCTCCAGTGGGTAGCAAAGATCATCTCTCCAACCTTCTTCACCGTCCCCAGTTCCAGCAGGCATTCCCAGAAACAACACTGCTAAGCCCATTAGAGAAGCAAGTAGGCTAGGCAAGCAGGTAGGTGACCTATGAATATGTATGTTCCTTCCTCTCTTCAGTTGCTGTCCCCTGACTCATCCCCAGCTCTCCTTCAGACTACCTGTTTTGGTTTATCCTCACCCTCTTGTCACTGTTCTCAGGGGACTATAGAGATCCCAGTAAAACCCTCAGTACCCTTTCTAGTCCATCCATATTCGTACACAATAGGAATATCTAGAATATATGTGTAGAACAATGTGTGTATGCATATAATATACATATACATATTCATGCTCATATTCATATTAATGTACACATACATATTCATAGTCATATACACATATACATTCATATATATTCATATACATTGACATATTTTTGACTATGTGTATGTTTGAGAAATTCCATACCTTAGTTATTACATAGGGGTTAAAAGCCTGGTAAACCACTTCTAATACATTAAATCATTTACTTCACAATATCTACTTCAATATTTACTTCACATATTCTACTTCAAAACCCTTGCGAGGATTCCCAAATAATTCATACCAGGCAACACACGGCCACTATACCTTCTAAGAACTAGAGAGTGGTTAAAGAAAGCAAGGAACAACAGAGACAAGACCAAATATCATCACTTATAATTACAATCATCCCAACCTCAGATGTCTACTGACACCATAAAAACACAATTGTGACGCCCCAAGAGTCCAGCAAACCTTTCAGAGCCTTAAGAAAGGCAACAAAGTTCAAGTACAAGATGAGGACCTTAAAATAGCCTTCGTGAATATGAGATGTCCTCAAAGAAAAAGTTAATAAATCACTCACAAATTATGAGAACACAAACAAGTAATGAAAGAATATGAATAAATCAGTTTAAGACATGAATGTAGAAATTGAATTAAAAAACCATACTGCGTGAAATCTGGAAATGAGAAATTTAGAAACTTGAAGAGGAAAGTCAGAGGCAAGTCCCATCAAAAGAATACATTCAAGACATGATAAAAGAAAAGGACATTGAACAAGTTAAATCTGAAACAAATAGGCAAACAAACAAACAAATCAGGCATGAACATCTATTCATATTTCTGTGAATTATGAACATATTTCTGTGAAACTATGAAAATATCAAATCTATTTTAATAAGAATCAACAAAAAGGAAGAAATTCAGGTTAAGACCCAGAGTTTATTTTCAACAAAATCAGAGGGAAATTTTC
Source organism: Rattus rattus (assembly GCF_011064425.1). Lineage (NCBI taxonomy): Eukaryota > Metazoa > Chordata > Mammalia > Rodentia > Muridae > Rattus > Rattus rattus. The sequence goes on from NC_046162.1 coordinate 21,781,103, forward strand.
TTAACTTAAAGGAGCATACAGAAAACAAAATTGGTTGGACTAAAATAGCAATGTCCCTTGACACATAATAATCACAACAAAAAATGTACAGAATGAAGAAAGAATATTAACAGAATATTAAAAACCTCAAGGAAAAGACCCAATAACCTATAAAGTTCGACCCATTACAATATATACCTGACTTCTCAATGAGAAGGCCATAAGACCAAGAACAGAAGTGCTACAAATTCTACGGTACCACAGATGCCTCCCCAGATGAGTACCCATAGCCAGCAAAATGTTCTGACAGTAGATGAACAGAGAAAAAATACATGCTACGATTAAACCAAATTTAAGGAATAACTGCCCCCAGGTCCACCCCTACATGACATGCTAGAAGAAGAACTTCAGTCTGAAGAAAGTAACTACCCTGAAGAAGAGAAAAGGATAATCCTAGACAATCAAATCAAAAGAGGGGAAACACAGCCACACCACAACATCAACAAGAGCAAAGGAACAGAAATCAAACAAAACTGGTCATTGATAACTCTCAATGTCAAAACTGGGAAGCTCTTAGATCTAAAGTTCAAAAGTTAGAGACGAAAAGGGAAACAAAGCAACAGACACTGATGAAGTCTAGAGAATTATTAGGACCTAATTTTAAAATCAGTAATCCACTAAATTGGAAAATTTAAATGAAATGGTTCATTTTCTCATTATATATCTCAGACACTGTATCAGGCTCCTGTCAGCAAGCACTTCTTGGCATCCACAATAGTGTTTGGGTTTAGTGTCTGTATATGGGATAGATCCCCAGGTAGGGCAGACTCTGGATGGCCTTTCCTTCAGTCTCTGCTCTGTACTTTGTCCCCATATTTCCTTTAGACAGGAGCAATTCTGAATTAAAAATTTGGACATGAGTGAGTGGCCCCATCCTCAACCAGGGACCTTGCCTAACCTCTGGATATGGTCTCTAAAGGTTAGAGACCTCCCCTTTGCTGGGCATTTCGGCTAATCTCATCCCTCTTGCTTTCCTGGCATCAAGAAATGAAAGAGCTAAAGGGGCTTGAGACCTCATATGAACAATAATGCTAACCAACCAGAGCTTCCAGGGACTAAGCCACTACCCAAAGACTGTACATGGACTGACCCTGGTCTCCAATGGTAGCAATGAATAAATAGCCTAGTAAGGGCACCAATAGAAAGGGAAGACCTTGGTCCTGCCAAGGCTGGACCCCCAGTGAATGGGATTGTTGGAGGAAGGATTGGGAGGGTAACACTCATATAGAAGGGGAGAGGGAGGGGTCAGGGGGATGTTAGCATGGAAACCGGGAAAGGGAATAACATTTGAAATGTAAATAAGAAATACTCAACTTAATAAAGATGGGGAAAAAGAAGTGAGATATATACATTGAAAATAAGAAAGCATTTCAAAAATTGGTTCTAGTCAAACTAGATGGCTACATATAGAAGAATCCACACGGATTCACTCTTAACGCCATGCACAGAACTAGACTAAAAACTGTATCAAAAACCTCAATATAAATCCAGAGACAGTGAATCTAGTAAAAGATAAAATGGCAGATGGCCTTTAACTCATTGTCAGAGGGAATACATATTGGATAGACAAAGCATAGGCGCTAAGATCAAGAATAAATATGTGGGGATTTATAAAACTGAAAATCCTCTGTACAATGAAGAGTACTTTCCCTCAGACAAAGAGACAGCACGTAGAATGGGAAAATATTTTTACCAACTACATATCCAATAGAGGGTCAGTATACAAAATATGTAAAGAACTAAAAAACAAACAAACTGGATATCAAAAAATGTATAGCTCAATTGAAAATTATATACAAATCTAAACAGAGAATTCTTACTAGAGAAAACTCAAATGGTTGAGAAAAAGTTAAAGTGTTCAACATCCTTACCTTGCAGGAAAACATAAATAATGTTTTGAGATTTCATCTTGTCCTATCAGAATGTCTAAAATCTAAATAAATAAATAAATGGCACCTCAAACTGCAAACTTGTACAGGCACTATGGGAATTTGTGTGAGGATTCCACAGGCAGAAAAATGGAAATCAATTTATCTCAATACCCAGCTATATCAGCTATATATACCACTCCTGAGAAAAAAAATATATATGCAAAGAATACTATATCTTAAAACAAAGACATATGCTCCACCATGTTCATTGCTACTCTATAACATTCAGAAATTGGAAACAAACTAAATGTGCGCCTCAAAATATAAATGTATAAAGAAAATGTGATACACAATGGAATATTACTATGCTAGTAAAAGAGTAAATAAATAATGAAATTTGCAGGTAATAAATGGAAGTGGAAAAAACTCATTTTGAGTGAGATAACCTGGACTAAGAAACACAAAAAGGGTACAAATTTCCTTATATGTGGATATTAGCTGATAAGTGAATGATAAAAAGCTACAATCTGTAGACCCACAATGTTTAGATATAGAGTAAGGAACTAGGAAGGAAAAACAGACCTCCTAAGGGAAAAACAGAGTAGATAGCTATGAATGAACATGACCTTTCCTCAGATAGGAGATTTGTCCAGATAATTGTCTTGTGACACAATTTACACTTTTATTAACACATTGTTTTAGATTAATGCTGCTTCGTTTTATAATGATAGATTATTGGTTTCATTGCATACTCTCTAGTTGGATTTTCTTACTGTGAACATTTTCTAACTCTGTAAAGAAATAATCGTCTTGAGAATGAAATAGGAAGCAAACAACATGTAAGAATACAGATGGATTATTGGAGAAAGAATTGCATTAAACTTCTGTCTTTGGATACTTAACACAAATAAAACTTCTAACCCCTTTTCTTCCTCATTCACAAATGTCTTGTGGTTATGTTAGCCTCAAGAGCTGTTGTGAGAACAAATAGAGATGTACTTGGCCTGTAACAACTACAGTAGAATAATAATGAGATCAGATAAAAAGAAAAAAAAGACTCCAAGACACATCACTAGAATACAGTTACAGAAGACAGACTGTCATCAAAACCAGAAATGGAGTTTCTCTGACGTACGAGCACTGTGTGAAACAGGATGATCACAGGCGTTCCTGTGATGAAGAGCACTGAGTGTCTAGCAATCATTCTCTGCTCATTTAAGCAATTAGAAAACAGTAGGGGACACGCATTTATTCACTGTAAAGGAATGGGATATTTATCAGTAGTCATTAGGCAGTATTTTTGTTTTCCTTCTTGTGGAAGTTGGTCACTGTGTGAAAAATTAAAATGAGGAACAAAATGCAAGTAATTGTGTAGTTTGGCTCACATAGGAATTTGTGCCTGAATGGTCAGAAAGAACCTCCTACCAAATAAAAGAGGTCAAGAGACTTCGTTAAGGGTGTGAAGTAGAATTAAAATTATACATGCCTTCTTTCCAGATCTTAAATAACACCTTAAGGTATATACTATGTAATCAGTGTGTTTTTCTCTATATGTCTATACTATCTTCCTTTAAATGGAGTAGATAACATCAGCATGATTTCAGAAAGTAAAGGTCTTCTATTTAGCTCTGTAAGTCTTCTGATGCCCACCCACGGTAGCTTTACGATTGGTGTGATCTTCTCTGACCCCACAGACCTCTCTGCCTGATCTGTTTTGATCATCATGTAGTGCATTGGTTGAGCATTTAAAATCACAGGATAATGCTGGTCTCAAAAATCTTGCCGTGGCTCCTCTATTCATAAGGCTTCCCCTTCTTTGTCAATCTCTCCTGATATTCTGAACTTTCCTCTCTACAAATGAGGGGGCTAGATGCACACTTATCATAATATACTTTACCAAAAATATTTTCTTAAAATTTTTGGAAATTTCCTACTAGGTACTTTGAACATATCCATCTTCTATTATCCCCTCTGCCCGCCCCTAAGTCCGCTCTTTACCTGCCTACCCCATAGTCTTACAAAACCTTGGCCAGTTTCTTGCACAAAATATTTGCTGATTTGGGCTGAGTAGAAATTTGAGGAGCATGTTACAAGAATGTGATCACAACTTGAATGCTTCTGAAGAATAGAATGAAAGCCCCCGCTATCTCAACGCTTACAAAAAAACCAATCTATCTTGGGCACAGGATTTGCCTTTGTCTCAAGGTATTTATTTGATTTTCAAGATTCATTTGTCTGGTCCAGAGAAATATGATCTGAAATTTAGTAAAAGACGAAATAAAATTTCCCCTCAGGCTTTCAGGCCTGAAGACAGTTCCAAACAGGCCAGTCAGTGAAAGTCTGCGGGATGACAGATTCTTAAGGAAGCACCAACATTGGTGAAGTCTTATTGAAACTGTGATGTGGCACCAAACAGTTTAACTTTGGTGTGACCGAGATCATTGCTGTGGTCGGACTCCCCTCGCAACCCCAGAAGAGCTGTGGCCAAGCCTGCCCGCCATATCATGCTATTGCTGCTGTAACATGCCCATCAGTCACTGACACACAGAAGTGACTGGACTCAGATCATGTGCTTACCTACTCCATCCTCTGTTGTGTCTGAATGCTCAGCGCTTGGTTAATCTTAGGACATCTCACAAAGCTTTGTGTAGGAGCCATCAACTTAAAAGCCGACACGAAGTGTTCTGTCTGAAATGGCTTGAGTCAGAGCTAACCCCTGGAGTTATGAACTTATTATGGTTTTTGTAGTTTTTTCCTTTATAAGCCTACTCTGAGAAATGTTTGATGTCATCTTTCAGACAATCCTGAGTATGTCCCTGGTCTGATTAGTATTAAAGTATGCATTCAATAAACCACCCCTGTCTGACTAAGACCACTGTTCGTGTGGTTTGTGGAATGGTTCTTAGACAACAACAATCATCCTTTCATATTCTGGTCAAGAGAGAATAAATTAATCTGAGAAGAGCTGCCATTCTTTAGAGAGAAGTACTTATATAATAGTTATAAAAATGAAAATGCTCAAGTTATCAAGAAAATAGCATTGATAATAATAAGTCATATAATCAGAGAAGATTAAATAATGCCAGACCTTTTGCTTTCTTCTATCACTGTGTATTTTTCCCTTCTAATTTCCTCCTTGATTACAAGTCATTTCAAGTCAATGGTTTCTATGTTTTTGTGCTATCTACCCAAGGTAATCCCTATTATTGATTTTGAATTTAAACACATTTTATCAGAGGACATATTTCTTATGGTTTTAAACATTTTTTTAAGTTACTGAAATGTGTTTTGTGACTTAACAGAAGAACTATCCCTGAAATGTCTCATGAGCTGTTGAGAAAAATGGATAATCCACGCATGAAGGATGAACTATTTTATAAAGATCTGTTAGGTGTAGTTGGAATTTGGGCTTTTAAAGTTTCGAACTGTTGTTTACCATTTGATTCATAATGTTTCTGTGACATTAATTTTGTCCCCTTTTTCCCAGATCATGTCTAATGAGATGTTATACTTGCCTCACAGATGAATTCCACATTATAGAATTTTTTTTAAGGAACAAATTTTATCTTAAGAAATTTTAATCTGCTATCACTATTTAAACCTACAGTTGCCTCCTTTATCTGTTTGTGTAGTATGTCTCATGTATTAGTTTATATAACAAAATTTTAATTCAGCAACATGACTGAACTGATCATATCCAAAGACCTTCAAGAACTATGTGATCAGGCCAGAATGCAAACACACCCTAAGTATACATGTTTAATCCCTCTGGCTGGAATCCTTTAGGATACAATTTTAATCCCAAACAATGACTTCTAATTAAGGGGCAGACAAAGGGATGAATCAGAGTAAGATTTGACAGAATGAGTCAGAGACATATATTCAACTCTCAGGGGAAAAGCTATTTGAGGGAAGCGCAGGGAGGGTGAGTTAGTTCAGTCAGTTTAGCTGAATGGGGTTTATCAGTCAGTTGGGAGTCAGTGCAGTGAATGTAGTACACTTGAGTTCATTGTTGAGTTCATACAGTTCTTTGCAGTTAAACAGAGACAGTTGAAGTCAGATAATAGGAAGGACCCAGAAAATTAGAACTGATTGCCAGAGTTAGTTAAGGTCAAACAGAACAATTCAGTGAGAAGCAGAGAAAAGACAGATTGAGTCAGTCAGCTTGTAGAGACATTTGAGCTTATTCAGCAGTAAGCCTAGGTAGGCAGTAAGACCATTTCATCTGGCTAATAAAAGTTCCTTTTACAATGCTATTACTAACTAATCTGCATCTTTGTATTTAAGTGTTCTACATAATTTTCAAGGATAAATGAATTTGATGGTGAGATTTTGTGTATTATTTTCAATCTCTGTTTTACTTAGAGCTTTAATCAATATATAGCTAGAGTAAGTTCTCATCACGTAGATTCTGTCTTCTTCTTTGTTAATGTTTTGTATATGTCTTTCCATAGTTCTGTTCCTATGTTTCCCATGTTGTTTATTTGTATGTGTGTGTGTGTGTGTGTGTGCGTGTGTGTGTGTGTGTGTGTGTGTTTATGCTGAGGATAAGTGTTTGTCATAGTTCCTATGTGAAGGTCAGAGTAGAACTTGGCAGTCAGTTCTCTCCTTCTACTATGTGGAGTTAAGAGTTAAAACTCAGACTTGTCAGCAAGAGTTTTTTTTTCCTGCTGAGCCATCTCTGTGACTCTTATTAGTGTATTCTTATAGATCACATAGAAGGGAGTATCCTGGTGTTATTTTTATGCATCAGGATGTACAAGGGGTGAGGGAATGCAATGCTAACAACCAGCAGACATTTGTCAGAATAAGGAGATTGAGAACAAGTTTCATCAATATCTTGTTTTTTGACTAGAAATGCATCTTTTTTCTTTCTCAAATAGGAGAGAGATATGCAGTTGGTGCGTATGAAGATGGAGATGGGGGAGTCATTTACTATCAAAGATTATTGTATTAAAATTCCAAATTGCACATTTTCTATTTCAAAGGTGTTCATGGATTTATTTTGAAGTGTATCAGCATAATCTTAGCTATGAAAAAAAATGACACTGATTTTGCAAAGGAATTATACCTTACTCCATTTGACTCAGGTGCCTCATATATTCTCTCATAAAAATGTGTAGGCTCTTGGATTAATAATTAATATTTTTAAAGGTGAGAAAGGTCTGCTTTTATCTTGTTAAATTAAAGCATGCGATAGATCTGTGTAATGAAAAGAAGATGGGTAAATTTAACAAAATTTTCTGAGGAAAATGCATCAGGAAATTCCACTGATACCACAGTGACAAGCAAGAAGTAGTCTATGAAAATGAGCAGGTTTCTTCGTGATACGAGAAAAATCACAAGAAGAATGAGACAATTAAGAGATCAAGGATTCACATCTGTAGCCGAAGCCGCAAATGGATGATAATTTTGGTAATCGCAAGAAGGTTATTGCGGAAGAGTGTTAATTATGTTCACACTTTGAAAGCTACAATGTTGTAAGGTGAAGGATCTGGATAAAATTCTCAAAGCCCGAAAAATTCTGTTTAAACCTTACGGGTCCTTTCAGTGTCCGGTTTGGAATTAAAGGTGTCTCTTAGGTACTAACATCTTGGAGTACCTTTTTTAATTCAAAAGTACAAGTTGTCCCATTAAAGATACAAAAAGTCACAAGTGTAATGACACACAATCCATTTTACATTAGGTTTGCAGGGTATTGTGTATATTATTTATACCAGAAAATTGGGTTCATCATTATTATAATAAAAATAAAAATCGTCTTCTTTGAGTTTAATGTTTGATTACTCCACTCAAATCTGTGACAGAGTCCCAGTAAAGGGGGTTTAATATTTGGTATCCTGATTAGAATCATTGCTGCCAGCCTTTTTCCTTATACTTTTACTCCTGTCCTCTACAATGGCTAATCCTTGTTCCATTTAGAGACTGAAAGAACTGAAGAGATTTGCAACACATAGGAAGAACAACATTGTCAACCAACCAGAACCCCCAGAGCTCCCAGGGACTAAACTACCAATAAAAGAGAACACATGGAGCAACCAGAGGATAGCATTGTCTGGCATCAATAGGAGAGGAAGCCTTTAGTCCTGTAAAGTCTCATTTCCCCAGTGTAGGGGAATGCCAGGGCAGGGAGGTGGCGGGAGGGAGTGGGTGGGAGTGAGAGCATCATCCAAAAGGCAGGGGGAAAGGGGAAGTGGATGGGAGAGGGGAGAAAGGGGATAACATTTGAAATGTAAATATGTAAAATATCTGAAAACAAACAAAAAAGAAAGAAAAAAATTAAAAAAAGGAAACTGATTTTATACAGAAATAATATGGGCTTTTTTGTTTGTTTTGGTGGGGTTGGGAGATAACAAGTCTCAAAATTTAAAAAAAAATTTCTGTAGATTTCCTATTAAGTGGAGAGACACAGATTATCAATTAGAGTCAGCGAGGTCTATACCTTCTATCAAATAATGTAGTTACTGTATGTTTCTTTTCCAATTGTTTTAATTGCTGTTCTGATATTTAGTAGGCTATTCCACTGGCAGACGGAAAACATTATGTGAATATTTAAAATTCTCCGATAAATAACTGTTTTAGTCTGAAACACAGTGTCATTAATTTTAGATTTTCCAATCTGAATCCAATGGTGCGGCAGACATCAGATCATTGGTGTGAGTTTAGCTAGTCATCGCCCCCGCCCCCCTGAAGATGTAGTCAGTAATGTATACTCTATTCAAAAGGTTGTAAAATGGGAGGTCACCAGCCAAAGGTTAGTTTCCAATTTCTTAACCTACCTTAGGACAAATGTTAAAAAAAAAATACTGCATTAAACAACACACAGTGGCACAAAAACTAATTGCTAAAAGAAAGCTATGAATTAATTATTGCTCTATAGCCAAACTATTGCACCAGTTTAAGAGAGGAAGACACAGCTGAACAAATACCTCTCCAGGGGAGAGAAAAATAATAACCCTTCTTTCCCAATGAACCTAGTTTCTTCTTCTGTACTATTTGCTGGCAACATGCTTCACATTCCTCTTTGAGTATGTGCTTGGCTTTATTTCCTTTTGCTGTCACCAGGCTTTATCCATTCTCCTAACAATAAAATTCCCAGGAGAACATTTTCTCTAATCCTACGCCCAACTGTTAGTTTGGTTTGTTTATCTACTTTCTTGACTCACAGCCCAAACCTTCTGTATCGGTTTTATCCCCAGCAAGAGGAGCAGGAAGAAGACTTGCGTGGCATTTTTAGAGCCATTTGTTATTGTGGCAGTGAGGAATCTGTAACACTCAGCACAGATTGCCAGTTTGTCCTATGACAGGATACATGGGAGTGAGACAGAGAATTCTTGGTTTGCTTTCTAAAACCCTCGTAAGTTCCTACAGGACAGAAAGGAAAATGCAACGTGAAAGCATTCAAAATACACAGCAGGCATAGACACGTGGGCACATCTCCTCTGTCCCCACAGATTGTATTCCCAAAGACAAATCATTAACATTCATACAGATTTGTATACCTTACAAAATATGACTGTCTCACTGAGACTACAATATGTTATTATTCAGGATGTATCAGCCAGCCTTCCCAGACGACTCTATATGAAAAGGAGAGAATATTCATTAAATATAAAGGGATCTTCCAGTTTCCTGTTCTGGAAAGTGGTCTATTACTTCAACTAGAGAGTAAACATTATGTTTTCCCCTTTTTAAAGACCATGATAAACTATTCTTTCCTTTTATTACTAGAGGTATATCTCTTGGTTTTTGAATAATTTATTGGCATATGTACACACATATTGAGGTTTCCTTTAGGCCTCATACATGCCAGAGAAGTAAGTGTTCTCCCAGTGACAAGAAAACTCAGACCAATGTATTTAATTTTAAAAGCAAAACTTAACTTTATCCATTTCTTGGATTCAATGACTTTTACAAAATTATTTTGGTAAACTGTGGAAGTTTGAAACATATTTTTCATGTAGAAACTGTCATATAGAAAACCATTTTAAATACAAAGATCATTTAATATATTTTTCATTTATTTTTTGACACCTGTTTTGAATAGTTTCGATCACGAGAGACATGATCTGCTCTTTTCACATTATATTATACAATAAGCATTCAATGCCATCTCTTAATTTCCAGTACAATTATTTTAATGGTTGAAATGGTCTGATAGAGAGATGTACTGAAATTATCTAATCTACTTCATTTTATTGAGTAAGTCTGTGGTTAACAACACTATTAAAAAGGTGATTCAATAAGCAAGATTATGCAAATCTTTTCTTTATTCAAGATTGCTTCGCATTTCTAGCTAATGAAATTTTGATTAAGCTTAAAATTATTTAAAAATCCACATCTCCAGCAATTGTCATCTGCTTGTCTCTCTCCCAGGAGCACTTTGCTGGCTGCCCTTCTCCCCTCTTCTTTTGTAGATAAGCTTTCCAACTTCTGAAAGTTCTACCTTGAAAATCACTTCTTTGGAGAACCCAATCCTGAGCTTCCTTCAGTGACAGACAGGAGTGACTATTTTAATACATAAGTGTCAACACTCTTAGGTTCCCGATACTTCTTACATCATTCAAAATGTCACTTGAGAATGAGATTAATGAAAGGACATTACTAAAAAAGAACTGTGAATGATGGGCAAATTTCAAAGTTTAAGTTCTGTAAATACTTTAATTCCAACAAGCTCATAAGGGATCAGGTTCGTTCAAACTTTTAACAGGAAACTATAAAAAATATAGACTAACTTTTTAATATGATTTGGATTCTTCCTGTCCTGGAGAAATTCTCACATCCTCCCTTCACCTCACAGAATGAGGATCTAATGTTTATCTTTGAAGAAATAACTGAATATCAGTTTAGATTTTACTTTGGAAAGACATTTCAAACTTTTATGCTAAACTGTTCTCGTGTTTTATATGTAATTGAATAATGAAGTCAGCAATGTAATAAATGATTTTACGAAATTCAAATTAAAAATACCACATGAATATATTTTAGAAAGAACAGAAGTATTTATTTTAGGCAAATGGGCTTTCAAAAATGAAGTACCAAAATAGCTTTAAGAATCTAAATTCATATACGTTTCTTGGCATCCTGTGCTTGTGATTTTTATGTGAAGCTACCAAAAATCTGGTAATTATTTTGCACAACTTTAGTCTTGAAGAAACCCAAGTGCAGTAGGGTGATGAGTCAACCTATTAATTCTCATTTGGTCTTGTTTTATATTGGAAATTTTGTTTGTAAACTTTTCTTTGACAAAGACCTTCTAAAGCTATTTTTTTTCTAAAGGATATGAGCCCAATTAAAGATTTTACTTACTCAATTCCCATGTAAAGCCCAAAGAAAATGCGTCTGTTGTTGTGGAATTTACTGTAATTAGAAGGCAGATAGAGAATGCTTATGACAAACAGAACACAAGTCTTTCAATTTGATGAAGGATATATTAGTGTTACTTTGTGACAGTGGTTGTAGAAAGTAAGGAATAATGCCATGTCGGAAAGGTAAAGATTGACATTTGACGTTTTCATGAATAATTAGAGCCTATCAAATGGATGGGTATGCACGAAACCAGGAAGCATACCAGATCTGTTTTGTGAAGAGGGTCACAGGTCAAGATTTCCAAATCTGGGGAGGGAAGCCCTAAACTCAGAGATAGATTAATGTGTTCAAACTAACAGACCCTCATAATGGCTGGGGGAGGCAGGGATCAGACTAGAGCTGAAAGAAGCTATGACATCCAGCTGGAGAAAGATACATCAGAAGAGAGAACCAACCAGGGGTGTGTAGAACTTTGCACAATATCAGCAGGGCAGACCATAGAGACTCTTCAAAGGCAACAAAGGATACAAGGTGTAGATGTCTGTATTCATCAAAGAAAACATGATTGCAATAATCTTGAGACTTAGTTACCTTTATTTACACCCATGCCTCAAGAAGGTCATTTAAACACCAGAGGAAGCCTCCACCAACAAAGAGTTCCAAATAGGCAAGTCCTTGCACAGAGACAAAAGCAACATGAAACCCCACAACACAGTGTCATCCCCAAAGTGCCAATCCCATAGTAATGGCCACACTGAGAATGATCTGGAAGGACTTTTAGAAATATAAATCAGAAGACTGATTCGTGTCTTTTCAAACAATGCAAGAAGATATGAATGTCGCCTAAATGCAAGAGCAAGAAGGCCATCCATCTGATGAACTTGACATTCAGTAGTTGCCAAGATACGAAAAGCCACACATATGGTCCTGAGCTAGCATTATGGTGGACTTTCAGCACGGAGTTATTTGAAGTTAAGTTGAGGTCACGGGTCATGGAAATAAGAGATTTGGAGCTGCCAAGTGTGTGTGTGTGTGTGTGTGTGTGTGTGTGTGTGTGTGTGTGTGTGTGTGTGTGTGTGTGTGTGTGTGTGTTTGTGGGGATGTTTAGCTAGTGCTGTGAAAAGAATACAAATGAGAATTCAGGAAGGTGTGAATTGCAGGAGTATATGATAAGATTAAAAATGTCAGGCAATTATGTGATCCATTTCTGAAGCAGAATGTGTAGAAACTTGAGGCTAGCAACAATGATGCCACAATGGTTCTTAGAATGGTATCAATTGTAACTTAAGAGTCTTCTAACTGCTGAATGCAAACACGTTCAGAAGAGCACGTTTTTTCACATTAATGTTAGAAAAGTATCTCTCTCACTCTCTCTCTCTCACACACACACACACACACACACACACACACACACACACACACAGAATATTAGAAGCACTTTATTTCATAACTGTTTTAAATCTCAAGGACTTTTTTGCAAAATATGCAAATTCTGTTCCCTGCATTCATGTTTGACAGCTCACAACTACCTCCCTGTAACTGCTACTCCAGGAGAACTAACATCTCTGGTGACATTAGTAAGTGCAGTCAAGCACTTACCACACACACACACACACACACACACACACACACACACACACACACACACACGAGAAATAAATCCTTTAAAATTCTTCATCACATAAAACAGTAAAAATAAAAGGGAAAGGTTCTACTCTTGATTAGGCAAAAATCATCCTGTAGCATCTGTGACAAACAGGGATTGATAGCAAGCTATATGTTAACCTGATGGCATAATCACCATTATATGAAGCAATGCAGAGACTGGAGAAAACTAATGTTTAGTCTATTTAAATCAAGAGATATGAGTCTCTTTCACCCTGATTAGTATCCCATTTCTCTTTCATTTCCAAGAAACAAGTACTCTATTTTACCGCAATTCTAAAATTTTTAAATTAATTAGGCATAGGACTTGCATGTGCCCTGGCTTCAAACATTTTATAGTATTCATTTAACTGGTTCTTATTTAGGATCTATACTATTGGGACCCTTTTCTATATTTTTTCAACCTGAAAACACACATTCCTAAATACTCTAGGGCAGAAGAGACAAGCTAAATACCATCAGTATTTTTATAAGGGTGAGAATTCTGGCATTTGGTTTTTGATTTTTAACCACAGAACTATTATAAGAATATGTTTTCATATTAATTCCAATTATTGTGGTATGGTGCTGGTTTGAGTAGCTATGATTTTCTTCTTGATCTAGCAGGGCATTTTTGTTTGTTTGTTTGTTGTTTTTGTTTTTATTTTTTTTTATCAGTTGAAGATAGTTTCTGTGATTGTGTAAAGTTTGGAATTCTGGGAACTTTTCACAGGGAATATTAACGCTAGGGCCTGGAAAGGAGGCTTTGGTGGTTGATAGTCATTTGAAGGGGATGATTGTAATTTCTTACTAGTTGTATTTGGAGAAGAAACAAAAGGAAATAAATTAGATTCAGGGATCTCTCTCCCTCCAATCCCTTATTCTCTACTATCTGGTGACAGGGGGTAAAACTTGAGGAATAAGGGTCATGAAGAGAAGAAGCCACATAATAGCAATACCAGCTATATGAAGGTTTAAATGTCATTCACGAATATCAGATAAGGGATTTCCCAGGTCAAAACAAAAGCATGACAAATACAGAGGCGAATGCTAGCCTCAAACCATTGAACTGAGAATGGGTTCCCCATTAGAGGAGTTAGAGACAGAATTGAAGGAGCTGAAGGGGTTTGCAACCCCATAAGAACAACAATACCAACCACCCAACTTTCCAGGGACTAAACCGCCATCCAAAGAGTACACATGGTACCCATGGCTCCAGCTACATATGTAGCAGAGGATGGCCTTGTTGGGCATCAGTGGGAGGAGAATAACTTGGTCCTGCCAAGGCTGGATCCCTCAGTGTAGGGGAATGTCAGAACAGGGAGGCGGGAAGGGGTGGGTGGTTGGGGGGCACCCCATAGAAGAAGGGGGAGAGGGAACGGTATAGGGGATTTATGGATGGGAAACCAAGAAAGGAAATAGCATTTGAAATGTAAATAAAAAAATCCAATGGGGGGGGGAACAGTTGTGTTAAATCACAGCTTTGCTTCCCCATTGCCCTCCCACAAGGATGTCACATGAACTAAAACAGACCTATAGCCACCAGAAAGCCATCATCTGCAATTTCCATGTGACATATTCATGCAAAAAGAATGTCCGTGAACCAGGAGGTCAAAAGACTGCCCAGTTTTCCATGTATACAACCTAGGGTACCGAGGCATGTTCGAAAAGTTCGAGTGGCTCCGATTTATTTGCAAATAATAGTACAGAGGCTATTTAATAGGAAGACAATTATTACAACAATCTAATAATCATTAGATTCTTATTTTAATCTCTAATTGAACACTGAAGATACACTTTTATACAGACTGTCCATTTTAGTTTAAGAAAAGTATCCCAAATATAATTTCGTATTACATTTTTTTTCTGTTGTTCAGAGATAGGGTGCCCCACCAGTTCAGGATAGCATAAGACTAAGTATAAAGCCCAGATTTGCCACTTACCTCCCTTAGTCTGTGAGTTCTGGGATTATAGGTACGGACAACATACCTAGCCAACTTCTCTTGAATTATAGTATGTTTATACACCAGGTATAAAAAATTGATTCTCAGCATGAAGAAATATTAGGTATTTGAAAAATGTAATCTTATATCATCTTCTAGCAATCCTCAATACCAGAAATCTATTTGTTTTTTATATCATACCAGAGGTGAAACTGCTTAATTCACAAGGTATTGAATTTAGCCCTTCTTTGACTCATTTCAATACACACTACCAAAAAGGTGAGTTGCTTGTTGACCTCCCATGACTGATTTTCACTCAACAAGGCACAAAGGAATAAAACTCCGGTACCATCACAGGTCAACAAGGTGCAACCACCGAAACTCATTTGTTTAGGCCTGATTAAGTCCGGTAGAGGGAGTATGAAAATGAATTCAAAAGGATCAAACAAGAGAAAGGCATGAGGACAACCATATGCCGTTTGCTTTCATTTCTTCCTACAATAGGGAGCCATTGCCCTGCGCTGTCAAGTTCATGATCTTGCTAACAGTGTGTTACAGGAACAGTGCGTTTTCTGCATTTGATCTGAGAGAGACACATCTGAGTGTTCACCAGTGTCCACTTGCCTCCTGAATGTGGCAGCACAGAATTCTTCAATGTCTGACATTTCCAAACTGGCCTGGTATACAAGGCTTTGTGCAAAGTAAATCAACTATACTCCCAGCACTTCCTTGAAAAGGTTGACAAGAAAACCCAGATGAGACCATGTTTCACTGTCTGGTTGTCATTGTGTGGTAGAGTGCAAGGTGAGCACAGGAGAAGCAGGATTAGGAAAAAGAAATCAGAATCAGGCATGAAAATAGAACACCAATATTTTCATAAGACAAATCTGCTTCCTTTTAAAAAAATTAATGCATTGTTTTACAGTGAGTTTAAGATCTAATTATTTTGACATCATATCTGTCTTAAATATTGAGGAATTTGGTTTATATGCTTCACATTTTTTTCCCTCTAGGATTTTGCACCCAGGAGAACTGGTTAGGAGAAAGAGAGTCACATGCATTGTACAGAGGTAAGGTACCATCTCCAGGATATGTACTTCTAGACTGAAATTCCAGGAATCCTTTTGTTATGACAAAGTTTAAACTGTACATTTTCTGCCCTGATTTTTGTGCATATAAGTAATATTTCTAGCCCGTTTTTGAAATATACTAATTACAGTTCTTAAATAACTTTCATAAATTTTTTTTAACCCTGTTCCCTCCATAACAAAACGGTAATTCTAACACCAACTGCTTTAATTGGTTGTGTGAAAAAGAACTTTATAATGCGGGTTACTGCCACATCTCAATGCCACATAGCAAGTAACCAGTTAGCTGTTAGCTGTTACCATAGGTCATAATAATGTTCTTAGAAAATTCACCTCTGAAGGGGGGTAGGGGGAGCTACACAGAGGTTCCTATGAAATTTGCTTTCTGGACAGATATTTAAATTTTTATTTTTGTCTGTAAATGTTAAAGCAGCGAGTTCTGCACCTGTACAAACTGTCATTTCACAGTCATCGCTTAACCATATCACCACGGAACTCGGCAACCCTACCCAAATTGAAATATTCACAGTGAACTAATAGGCCCACCGTGGATCAGAGCCAAACCCACATCCCATTCTTCATCTCTTTAGAAACTGCTACAATTGAAAGGCTAACGTGGCAGAAAGAATATGAAGGGCAAATCTTATTTTTACAGCACACTGACAGCTATAAAAAAAATCTATCCCAATAATTAATTCCTCAGCCATTTCTGCTACGGATTCTCTGATAGATAATTCCATTAATATGTGCAGAGCACATGCGCTGGAGGCTCTTTGCTACAATTTATACACTTTGGTGCCTGACTCCTGTATGAAATTTAAATGGTGAAATAAGATAAACCCGCCGATTATCTATCCGTGTGTCTGATAAATGGATGTGGCAACAAAATTTTACAGCTGAAAAGGTTATTTACTTAAGTGAGATTTTGTGTGTGTGTACATGGAAAGGTCAGATTTTTTTCCCCTCCCATCTCTGTGAAATTGCTTCTGCTTTTTAGCAAATCTTTTAAGACGGCTATTCTCCTTGCAGTGTTGACAAGGACGGGAGAAGGATGTGGCTGGAGGAAATCACACGAGCAGCATAAAACCCTGGCTGGAATCACAGGCAGCCCACAGTTTGCGGTTTTTGAAAGTCTGTCAAAAAAGTTGCATAATATGAAAGTGAAGGCCGGACTTCTGAACAAAAATCAATAGCTGGATCTTTTGAACTGCCCATGTACAAAGTTCTAATGAAAATGTCCTTGAGGGGAGTGTTAATGGTGGACTGTGAGATCAGCTTCACCATCGGTCAGCGAACACTGCAGAGCATTTGAAGTTTTCAAAGAATCCGGGACTTGAAAAGTTCGGCTCAAACACTGAGGATGTAAATGCCTCTGAGGGGTCTGAGAAATGGCTACCCACCACAGACGAATGTGCGATGTATGTGTTTCCTGAACCATGTCAAATTCTAGCCACAGGACACAATTTACTTCAAGGGGGGTTGATAGCTCCCTAAAAAGAAGCACTCCATGTTCAAACTAATAATTGATTAGACACAAGGTAGCAGTGACCAGTCAGGAAACGTGTCATCCAGAAGGGCTGATTAGAGGACATTTTTTTTTCTCAATACATATGAAGCTATACTCTGTAAAATTGAATGACTATAAAATACTCTTTTGTGTTGTTTTCCACATTTTGCTTTCTGTATATTACTTGAAGAGAGCATATTTCATCATCTTTTCTCTAGTTAAGAATTTATTCATAACCTGAATCATTATGGTATCATCAAAATAAAAATTGGTGACTTAAAACTTAAGTCATTTAATACTAATTAGTTTTGTTTTTCTTGTTTCTAAATATTAAACAGAGAAATACTCATTACTTGGGAATAAAGCATTTAATAGATTGTATATTGTAAAAGGAAGTATACACACACTATCATTTAAACAATCATTGCCTTAAAGTAAAAACAGCTTTTATTTGTGATTATTACAAGCCATCCAAGAGATAAAAAAATATTTTGTTGTATAGGTATTTAAAAACAGATCCTTTTATTTTTTTACTGTTCACACTGTCAAAACTCTACCCTAAAACAAAACAAAGTGGTGGCTTACAAATGCTATCATTCGGAGTCATTCAGGAGATAGAGTTCCCATTGAAACTATCTTTACATTGCAAGAAAGTATATTATAGTTTATATCTCTATAGCAATATTGGTTATCAGTATCAAAAAATGTATTCCTGTCATTATGTCTAAACTTTGCGATTTTTCTCCTCGCAGCTTTTTTTCTTTTCCCAAGAAATGTAATAAACGAAATATGTTCCTTCAAGTACATAGAAGGGTATGGTGACGGCGACTTGGGACATGATTTGGGCTAGAGTATCCACTCTGAGAGGTCATGTCTTAGCTCCTCAGACTTGCCGCCTCGTGAGCATCTGTGATACTTTGCTCTCTCACTGGCAAAGAGAAACAGACACTGGATAAGGGACCCTATGCTAGGGACTTACTGGTGTAGACTGATACCTGTCAGCTGATCCACAGAAAGATGAGCATCACAGTGACTTTTACGGGAGTGGGAGGAACAACAAAGGACATAGTAAAATTCAAGCGAATATGTGGATCCTCTCAGAGTTTCACCTCACCCTTGTCCCATAGGAAACTGTGAAGAATGAGGAACTTTTCAGAATTTCTCCATTATGACGTGAGGGAGAACGGGAACAATATTAACTCATGACTTCCTTGGTAGCAGAGTAAGCAATTCTTAACCTCCAAGGTATCTCTAGTGAGGTAATGCCTACCAGCCAAACATCCCATCTGGGGTTATTTAACTAACTCAATGGTTACTTTAGCTAGACTATAGTTGTGTTGTCAATCTTAGCAGATCTCAGAGTCCCATCACTCTTATCTATGGCAGCCTGGAAAATTGTACAAAAGACTCCATGAAAATATGTATATTCCTAGGACTATAACCATTCATGTAAGGATGGAAGTGGCTTTTTCAACTCTCCCGTGAATAGTGTGTTACAGGAGGCACTTCTCCACAGTCCTATTGTCTTAGATATCTCAAGAGTAAACTGTGATACATGGACCAGATTGAAAATTATGGTTCAATGTAGAAAAATGTTTCCCTGTTGGGAGCGATGCCCTTGAAACCCTCCATTATTGATGTTAATATTATGGTTAGAGTTAAGTATGACTGGGTTCATGGAAATTCCCCAGCCAACTGCACAAGACTAATACAAATCTGGTGGTCAGGATGAATAATGATATGATAAAGTTGTGATCTTGCTGAGAAATACATCTGATGTCAAGATGCCCAATGTGATGACCTGTAACCTTTCTGAGAAACCAACATCCTACTGACCAATAGATCTGACAAACCTGTGACCTTTCTAACATCCTGTCAACATCAGCCGATTCCCTGACCACATGAATACTGTGTCCCTGGCCTGCGTAAATGTTTCATACTTGCCCCTCCCTCTGTTATCCCTGTTATGTTATAAATTCAGCCTTGGGAAAAAATAAAATTGTTGCCTTGATCTGACTCTTGTCTTGACGTCCTTGTTGCATCTCTTGTCCCCCATTCTCTTCCAGGTACCCAGCACCATCATTGACTGTCCTGCAGGATGTGACATTTCTCAATATAGGTTTTTTCTATTAATTGTTTATCTTTATCCTTGATGTTTGTGGTACAACTGTAGTGAGATCCCTGAAGGAATAAGCATTTTCTTCACCATTGTAATAATCTGAAGTTGAGACAATGTCTGCTGTTCATTTCGATTTGTGTTTTGAAGTTTTAATGAGAACTCCAGTGTCTCATGTACACACAGCATATTTCCTCAAACTGAACCCAACATATGTGTTCATTGTGGAGTACACTCACTGTGTTTTTACAGTTATTCTGAAACTTGACAGTGATCTTCATGCCGTGTTTCCCTAAATTTGATCATGGCACAACTCTTTTGTATCTATAGGAATATTGCCTTCTGTTGGATTTTTCCTCTCCTACTCTATTTTTTATAGTCATTATTTCATCCTCTCATCCCGTTACATACCCCCTCACCTTAAATCTTCATGATATAAACCAACAGTCACATTATCCTGTAGACCAGATAACCCCTAAGAATAAGAATTTCTCTCTCTCTCTACTTCTTTATCTCTCCATCTCTCCATTTCTCATCTCTCCATCTCTCCGTCTCTCTGTCTCTCTGTCTGTCTATCTCCCTTTTTTCAATTTCCCTCATGATCTTTGACCCATAGCTTTGGAATCTATCAACTTCTAAAGTGTTTTGAGTATGCATTTTAAACAACATCTCAAAGAAGCAGAGTGGTGTAGAATCATTCATCCTATGACAGTCCTCAGTGTGACCATGCCTGAAACTCCATCCCTTTTTTGTACTTTAACTCTTCAACTAAAATTAGAGATAACAAAAGGACCTACATTTGGGATGTTTCAAGGATTATAAATAATAATGTTTGTGAACCACACATTACCAATTTATTGCTATACAAACCAGAAAATGGACCTGTCTTAATCCATTGTAGTCTTTAAGGAAAATAGCATTAGTAAGCAATGTCACCAAATGTACCTACATTCAAGCAACAGCAGTGAAGACCTACACTCTACTAACATGGCTCTTCCTCCAGCTCGCTCACATAGCCCTTCCTCCTACCTGCCTGCCATAGCTTCCTTCTTGACAATATATATGGTTTGTAATAAATTTCTTGAGGCCAATTTCAAACTTGAGGATTGACGAAGAAAATCCAGGAATGAAGCAGTCTATCCTTTTGTACTAAGTAATGCTCTAACAATTATATTCTTTTCTGTTAGGCTAACATAACTGTCCACTGACAATGAACTTTAAGTTCTAGAGCACAGCTTTCTTGAGGATAGAGAATGGGGCATTTCCTTCAAATATCAATGAGAATTATGAAAACGTATTAACTGGCTAGTGCTCAACCTTTTGATTATACCTTGATTTCAAACAAATACCTTAGTTCAATTGTCAATGGAATTGCATTTCTTTTTTCTGCTTTGAAGAAATGAAATGACCTTCTCCTCAAAGATGGACAGTGATCCAGAAATGTTCTTGAAAGAAGTCTTTGTATTCCTTCCTGTGACTTGTCATTAATTTGCCTTCTGTCCATGGAAATTCTTTATAGTTTTTGTATGTAATCTAAATATAAATATTTAAAATTTACCACATTTTCTGTATTCATTCATTTCCTGAAATTCTTAGGCAAATGAATGAATCTAGAATATATCATCCTGAGTGGAATAACCCAATCACAAAAAAACAAAAACAAAAAAGCAAAAAACAAAACCACACACATGGTCTGCACTCACTGATAAGTGGATACAACTCACAGACACATGAAACTCAAGAAGGATGATCAAAGTGTGGATGCTTCACTCCTTCTTAGAAGGGGGAACAAAATACTCACAGGAGGAAAGATGGAAGCAGTGTGGAGAAGAGACTGAAGAAAAGGCCACCCAGAGACTGCCCTACCTGGGGACCCATCCCATATACAGTCATCAAACCCAGACAATATTGTGGATGCCAAGAAGTGCATGCTGACAGGAGCCTGATGCAGCTGTCTCCTGAGAGGCTCTGCCAAAGCCTGACAAATGCTGAGGGGGATGCTTGCAGCCAACTATTGGACTGAGAATGGGGTCCCCAATGGAGACATTAGAAAAATGACTGACGGAGCTGAAGTGGTTTGCCACCCATAGGAAGAACAACAATATCAACCAACCACCCCCCAGAGCTCCCAGGGACTAAACCACCAACCAAAGAGTACACATGGAGGAACCCATGGCTCCAGCCACATATTTAGCAGAGGGTGGCATTGTTAGGCATCTATGGGAGAAGAGGCCTTTGCTGCTTGGAAGCTCAGTACCCCAGTGTAGGTGAATACCAGGGCAGGGAGTCAGAAGAAAAATGGGTGGGTGGAGGTGCACCCTCACAGAAGCAGGGTAAGGGGAGATGGATAGGGGTTTTTTCAGAGGGAAACCAGGAAAGTGTATAACATTTGAAATGTAAATAAAGAAAATATCCAATAAAAGAAAAAATCTAAAATTTTCCATTTTAGATACTCCTTTAGGAAAAATTTTCTTTTTCTGTTTTGCCTGTTAAATATGTGTACGTGTGAGTGTCTATGTGAGTATATGTACACTTGAGTGTGGGTAGACACAGAGGAAAGAAGACTTCATATCCTTTAGAGCTAGAGTTATAGGAAGCTTTGTACCCCTGACATATGTGTTGGGAGCTAAACTCAGGTTATCTGCGAGAGAAGTACACACTTTTATCTGGTGAACCATTTCTATTGCCTCATAAAATTTTACTCAAAATGATATCAAATATATAAAATTACAGTAATTGTTAAGATAATATATATCAAATATGTGAAGGCAGTTCAGCTCGTATTAGGACTCTACACATTAATGTTGTAGTTGTTAAGTCAAACTGCCCACTTATCAACTGTCTAAAAGAGTAGGACTCATCAGATCTTATCATGTAGTAATTTTTACCTTTCATTTATCATGTCTAAAGGAGAACAAAGTTATTTCACACAATTCTCCACCCATGAAAAGAACTGAGAAAACTATTCAAAAGGCAAAAGTGTAACTATCCTTCTGAGAAATAATGCAGTTTTCACACTTAAGTTTAGATTTCTTCATTAATCCTGTAAAAATACCGTATCAAGAAACCCCATTCTCCTTCCCATGTTTCAGGTTCTGGGAAAATATGAAGTATTCATAAATTCAATCCTCAGATCAATAGGCCGTCACAGTGGATGCTTCAGACATATTTCCTGTATACCTTGCTCTACACCATGCAAAGTTGGAGAAGAGGAAAAATAAGAGAGTGCAATGTTGATAGTGATGGTTATAAAAGACCACTTTGCTTTTGAGATCACACTACCCATGAAGGAAGTAAATGCAAATCGTTGTGTCATTTCCCCAAAGGGCTTTTGCAGCACCACCCATGACAAACTGTATATGAATCAAAGTATTTGATTACCTGCTTCCATTTTTAAATCTAGAAGGGCTACTTTCTCTTCACAAATACACACATTTCTTTGGCTGAAACAATGCTGGAATATTCCAAGGGGAAATACAATTTTGGAGAGCTTTGTGTTTCATCCCTACCATTAAAATACTTTTCATTTTTACCTCCAGAAAATTGTGAAGCACCTCGTTTCTCCCATGTCAATTCAGTAAATGGAAAAAGAATAAATATATATGATTTAAGAACAGTTGAAAATGACACAAGATTTTGGCTGGTCTACTTTGGAACATAAATTACAAAAGCACAAAGGAATGGTGAACTTAATAATGAAAATGGGATAACTTTTTTTATACTTCTAGGACTTGCATAATATATTTTAAAAAGCAAAGTATTTCATTTTGAACTAAAGTAAAAAAGCTGAGCATATATTAAATATTCTAAGCAACATGAGAATTTTAAAAGAAAAAAAAACTACAATTTAAATTCAAATAAATTATTAGTTGTTTGGTTTAACAGATCTTCCAGAGGAGTTAAGACTACATATGTTATAAAAAGAATTAGTAAACTGTACACATCAGACATAGGAGGACTGATATGATTTCATAAAGATAATTATCAGTTATTTCCCTCAGTCAGAAAGCAATATGTAATCATCTGTTTTCTTAACAAGTAAATCAACACTGAGGGTTTTCTCCACCACATTTTATCTCCAAATCTATGGCAATTACATTAACTGTTAATACATAACCATAATTTAAGTATCTTGAGTCAATATTGAATAACATTTTATTGATGGAAGATCTCTCTCTCTCTCTCTCTCTCTCTCTCTCTCTCTCTCTCTCTCTCTCTCTCTCTCTAATCTAAAAAAAAAAAATAACCTGACCAAAAATTCTCCCAGTAGCAAAATATTCTCAAATCTACTTCCATGGAAATCCTGATCCAGCAAGTAATCCATCAAAGATCAAAGCAACAGAATCCTACAAAGATGTTGATCCATAAAAGCTTGGGCAGGGCGGAAATATCTGTGACCTCTGAGGCTGAACAGAGCTCCTGATACCAATAGCCTTAGACTTTGAAGTTGCATGGCTTCTTGAGGGGAGAAAATCGGCTTAGTGTAGGAGGGAGAGGCACAGCAGGGCAGAGAAGCTAGACCAAATATTTCTTCATACCTGAGTCAGGAAACTCCGGTGTTGAGCAAGACCCCAATTTGCCTAAAAACAACAACGAAACAAAACAACAAACAAAGAAACAAAAACGTGAGTTGTTTTCCATTCGCTAAATTCCTTTCAACACCAGTGAGGAGTGTTTTTGCTTTTTGAGTAATGTCCTGTTATCATGCAAGTAGAAAGGGCAGTATTACAAAGCTGTTTCATAGGGCATTATATATCCCATAAAATTAACAGTGTATATATGAGACAAATTGAAATAAAGGAATATTCTAGTTAGTGAGTCCAAAATGCAAGATTACTGGCAGCTACAAGTGCTTCAATCTAGACAGGAAGTCATTTTGTTTCACCAATAGTATTAAATCATTTTGTTTGTTTGTTTGTTTGGTTAGTTGGTTGGTTGGTTGGTTGGTTGAATGGTTGGTGCTATTTTTTTTTTAAGATGAGCAAGCCAGCATATAATGTTTTGGAATATATACACATTGTATTAAGTACATTACTAACTGTGCTTGGATTGTAATATCTCTTCATTACGTAACAGATATAACAAAACCTCTAAAAACCTTACACAGAATTTTAGAAGAACAATAGTCTTTTTGGGGACCGTAATATGAAAATCCATTTTATTATATAAATTATTGCGAGAGTAAGACATATAGAAGCTCGAATATTAAGAAATATAAATTTTAATTTATTGCCTTGCCAATGACTACGTCGCTGGTCAATGAAATCCTGCTTTAACTGGCAGAGTTCTCTGATGATGAATGTATTGTGCACCTTCACTGAAGTTTTGCTTCTAAACATTCAGCATGCATCCTACACATATGCATGCTATGTCAAACTACACTAGAGAAGGCTCCTCAAAGGACCTAGGGTCTACTTAAACCAAGATTACTGAATGTTATGAACTGCAAAGATGTTACTGTACATACAACATTTTCTGGCCTTATGGAAGTATAATGGGTTGAACATAGAAAATAAAGACTTTAATATCTCTGCTATTAACCTTTAGCATGTAAATAACAAATTAATATTATTTTTGGATTTTCTTGTACTCTACTGTTTGATTTCAAAGGTTTCTGTAGAGAGGCTAGATTGAATTCGTAGTATTTGCTATATGAATTTTGGCGTGGGACTAGACAAGATGTTTTAAAATTTTTCAAATGGCCCTGCATCTATTTACCTCTCTTATTTTATACCATACACTTAGAAGGAGCAGCCTTAATATTTATGTTGTAATATTAAAATTCTAATACACTCTGAAAAGCATTAAAGATGCTCTATGTCCTTCAGTATCAAACATGAAAGCAAAATTTAATAATTGTGATGCAAACAAGCACACCTATCTCATTATGATGGATATTCTTCTTGTCTTCAATTCAAATATGTCCTATAGAAATGTTTTGAAATAAATTAATGATTTATTATCAGTAAATGTGACATTTGTGTATCTTATTTTATATTACTCTGTACCTTAGGTCAATAAAATTATTTTTGTACAAAAGGGAGTCCAGTGAGAAAATGTTTATGGAGTCCTCTTCTAGGTTCCATTTTTAAATCTTGTGAATTTTTGATAGTGGCATTACAATAGGGGGGTATTTGGCATGGCTATATCAAGTTTTACAATGTCAGAAGCAAAACCACAGGAACCATACCTTCAGAAGATTGGAAGCTAGAGTAGTTTGGAGACATGTATTTAAATCAGACACCACAATATAGGTCTTATGGAAGAAGAAACTTGTAACTCATTGAAAAAAGAAAACTAAGAGAGAAAAAGATGAGAGTCCGTGTGGAAGAACAAAACCATTCAGTTTAGTGTAGAATATTCACAGAGTAGCAAATCTATCAAGTAAATTGGGATGGTTAATAATGCAAACAGTACTCATTCGTGATTTTATACTATTCTGCAAAGGAATAACAACACTGAAAAAAACTACTACTAAATCAAGTTCAGATGGTATAATAATATATTGATATGCTCTTCTGTTTCACAGCTTTTCTCAAGAAGGTGATCTTTAGACAACGCGATTCCATGAATAGATTATTTCTAACGACCTATCAAAATGAATTCCAGTCTTCAGATAAAAAGTATATTGAAGCCAAGGTCCTGAGTGAACTTATAAAGTTATTATTGGAAGAATGATAATCTATCTGCAAAGAGTTTCATAGATAGAAGCTGGCTTTAAATAAACTTTGGGCTAGATAGTTTGTAGCCAACTGCCCGAAAATCAAAGACATCATATCATATGCTTAGAAAATCAAAACTGAGTATAAAATAATAAAATACATCAAGTCAGCTTAGGTTATTTCTTAATGCAATTATATTGGTAGAAACTCCTACAAGATCACAGTATCTGAATAGTGAAAGATATTATTATTATTCTAAAATATAAAAGTGGAGAAATTATGATGATGTAATTACTATCATTGGACAAATAGAAAACTGACAATCAGTTTTCTGAGTATCCTTAATGAAAAATAAGTAATACTTTTGAGAATTACAACCACTGGAGTTGGTATAGATTTCCAATTCCAGATTGGCTTTTTTTTTTTACTTGTCCCATTCAACATATTCTGAATGAATTGTTTGCAGACATTAATCTTATGTTGAGTAGGTTGTATGTGGTTCTAACTTTGAAGATATGACCTATGGAGGGTAAAGTGAGAGTCAAAACCTAAAATGAAGGTGTAAAACACTGGTTAGAGTAAAGAAAGGAAAGTGCTTATACATCCAGATACAAATCATATGTGAAATTTGAATAATATTGAAGCCAATCTTATAAATATACAGGAAACATATGTAAATGAGAACATATATGTGACATTCATTTTCTCTGTGTGTCTATGCATGTAAAATCCTCTCTTGATTTTCATGTCCAAATTGATTATGTCCATGTGTACCATGTGTGTCTTCACACATGTGTGTTGAAATCCTTTTCCTTAGAACAACAATGTCAATCAACCAGACCCCCCCAGAGCTCCCAGGGGCTAAACCGCCTACCAAAGAGTACACATGGAGGCAACCGTGGGTGCAACTGCATATATAGCAAAGGATGGCATTGTCTGGCATCAATAGGAGGACAGGCCTTTGGTTCTGTGAAGGTTTGATAACCCAGTGTAGGGGAATGCC
Organism: Rattus rattus; assembly: GCF_011064425.1. Classification (NCBI taxonomy): domain Eukaryota; kingdom Metazoa; phylum Chordata; class Mammalia; order Rodentia; family Muridae; genus Rattus; species Rattus rattus. The sequence goes on from NC_046162.1 coordinate 21,808,285, forward strand.
AGGGCAGTGAGGTGGGAATTGGTGGATAGGAAGGGAGCACCCTCAAGGAAGCAGAGGAATGGGAGATGGGATAAGGGGTTCCAGAGGGAAAACCTGGAAAGGGGATAACATTTGAAATGTAAATACAAAAAATACCCAATTAAAAGGTATTTTCTGCAAACATTGTGATTTATGTCAATTCAGTTACCTATATGCTTTCTAATCTTTTTGCCATTATGCAAGAGTTGTTCTGAACTTTCTCCACACTGGCACATTCCACATCTGGAATTCTCTGTTTGTCACGGGCTAAGGAACAAAGTTCTATGGCAAGAGCATGTGTTTATGCATTTTTTTAAAACACATATTGATAAAGAAAGTCCAAGACAGATTTGTACTACTACTAGATAGACGACATTTCACCTTTCATTCTAGACTTTATGGTGAGGAGTCTGAGTCCGTGTGTGTGTGTGTGTGTGTGTGTGTGTGTGTATGTGTGCGCGCACGCACAGGCACAGTTTTAATAAGGATAGATCAATATTGATGGTTAATGAAAGATGAGCCAAGGGATTTAAAATTCATTCCTTATGTGTTTTATACTTTTAAAATGAAACACACAGAGCATCTATGAATGAGAAAGCTATAAACACTTTTAAATTCAAATATTTCTATTGTTCTATTCTTTATATAACTTTTCACTAATTATTTCTTTCTTATATATTATTCTAGGTCAGAAATAAATTTGAAAATAAACAACGATATTAATAGTGTTGCATATATAATCATATACATATAAATATATAAATAATCACATGAAATATCTTTAATTTGCAAATTCAAGATACAGCAAAATCAGCATAAACTTCTCAATTTGATGTAATTTTTTTAAACAAATGTAAGCAGAAGAATGAAGTGTTTTTCCTAATTCCGTGAAAGCTGTGCTAGAAGTAAAAATGACTGTGTACTACGGGTCTTTTCACTGATAGGGGATTCTACATGAATAAATGGCACCTTTCCTCCCAAGGGAGAGCACCTTCCAATGGCAGGCTGCATTTAAAGTTTAGGGAACAGAAAAGGATGAAGTGAGATATCAAATTTCACAAGTTGATAGGTGAACAAGAGGAAACAAATCGGGAGGAGATACTCATTTTCTTCAGTGGTATTTAACTACAAAACTTGTTAGTAGTCTGGGGAAAAATCACTTCAGCCCACAAAAGCTGTTTTCAGGGGCTGAGGGGAGGTACAGGAATGGAAGTTCTACTCTGCAAAGGACACATCAAAATGTCAGTAACTAAGGCAAATATTTCGGAGGCTTAAATTAGTAGGTCTGCCACCTCTTTTGAATTATCTTTATCTTCCATTTCCCTAAAGGACTGTCTTTCTACACAGACATTCCCTCTCTCCTACTAGAGAATGGCATTTCGAGATACAGGAGGATGAGCTATTTGATTAAAGAAGAGAAGCATCCCCATGTGAAGAAGGAAGTCTTAAAGTACGAGACAAATGAGAAGATTAGGGAACATGTCCTATATGCTTCCTAAGAACCTTTTCAAAACGAAATCTGACTTAAGAAGGTAAACTTGTTGTCGCGAGGCACTGTAAATGACATTATTAAATATCGTAAAGTGAAGATTAACTTTTCCTGAGTGTAAATTTGCTTATATTTGAATAGCAAAGATTCTAAATAATCCCTCAAAAGTCTGGAGAGAAGTTAGCAGCTTGTATAAGCCTTTTACCCTTCTTTAAGGTGAAAGTAAACTGCAAAAGCTGCTATGTATAAGAAAAGGGTAATCAAGAAAAATATCATTAAAGTGTATCCGAGATTAACTGTTACATGCAAGTGTCGACCTGATACCTGGATTTTGTTTTCCAGCGTATGCCGATTGACTCAGTGGTCAGCACAGACTGAATTGTATTTTTGCAAGGCTCTTCAACGGGGCTGCCAAGTAAATAGCTTTTCTCCCGCTGCCTGGTTTGCTGTTTGCTTAAGCAAAAATCCAATTTCTGGAGAGGACTCTACAGGGCTAAATTCCCTGCCATTTACAAGTGTCCCATTAGAGGAGCTTTCTATATGGAAATAACATTCCAAGACAAGGGAGAAACGTTAGGTCTGAGGTCCACTGTTCCTGGTGTGTTTTATCATTTCTTTTTCATTTGAGAAGTAGAGCTGCTCTCCCAGGAGAAAGAGGAAGAAAGAAAGACTCCTGTTTGAATACAAATGTCTCAGAGAACCAGTGCTTCCTTTAAAAGTGAAATCTCTCCCTTTTTTTTTTTTTTTTTTTTTGTATTCATCAAGGACAGGAGTAGAACTGACAGCTTCATGCTTAGGCTGTCTCTCATTAAAAGTCTTTCTTTCTTTCTTTCTTTTTTTTTGTAATTAAGAATTCAAAGGGAAAAGTGTAAGTGGAGTGCTGTGGATTAGAGACAGCTAGGTTTGAGTTTGATTACTGTTTCCTTTAGTTCATTTGGAGGATGCTTTTATTTGAAAACAGTCACGATTAGAATCAGACAATCTGAGTGCCTGGCTTACAGGATGTCATTTCTAGATCTGGTACTTTAAAAAGATAGCTTTATTTTTCCTTCTAGGAGGGAAGAAAAACATTATAATGTAGGTTCTTAAATTTTCGAAATGTTTTAAATAATAAGACTAATGATGGTGGTGCTAATAAAATGCTCATTGATTCTTTTAAAAGCACCCACTGAGATTTAAAACCCATCCAGTAGATTTAAATATCAAGCACAGTTTCAGACTAATTTTGTCTTACATTTCTGGAAAATAAGTAGCCGTGCATCTAAGCATCAACTTTCAACATTTGCACCTTCGATATAAAGAAACAGATTTAGTAATATAAAATGTTGCTTAAAAATTTACATCAAAGGAAAACGCAAACGGATAGAGGTTTAGAGGATGTTTGAATTAAATGAGTGCTTATTGACTCAGCTGTTAGACATATTATAGAAAAGAAAGGATAGGGGCTGGGGATTTAGCTCAGGGGTAGAGAGCTTGCCTAGCAAGCGCAAGGCCCTGGGATCGGTCCCCAGATCTGAAAAAAAAATAAAAGAAAAGAAAAAAGAAAAAAAAAGAATAGAAAGGATAAAACAGTGTGTTCTGAAAAGTGTCATGAAAAAAAACTACAAAACAGTATCACCACATGGACCAGAGGACTTGGTCTGCTACACTTCCTTTCCACGTGCTTCAATGGCAGCCCAATTGGTTTATTTGTGAACATACGAGCTCTAATTAATATTAATGAGTTTGTTTTAAGAAAATACAACTTTTTTTTCACAGTGCTGGCATTGGCCTCAACCTTGAACATGCTTAACAAGTGGTCTGTCTCCCAGCAACATTACTCCCAGCCCTTTTAAAATAGATAATGCAGAGTAATTTTTTGATGCAAAATGAACCAGAGAGTTGGAGCTTGTTTTCCTTTGGTTTTCACTTCTTTTCCCATGCCAGGCTCTTTGCCCTGGGAACTGGGATTGCACTATGAGAGAAAACTGCTTGTCAGTCATTTCTCATATATAATGGTCTAAGATTTTGAGTAAGATCTCTGCCTGAAAGCAAACGAAGAAATCTCATTATTTAAGAAAATTAATGGCTAGAGAGGCCTAGTGCTTTGACTTTGTCCAGATTGTCATATAAATCGAACCCAAGGTCTAAAAGAACTGCAGGGAAAAAAAATAGAGAAGAGACGGAAGACAGAGCCCACCTTGAACGTAGTCTGAGAGGCTCTATCAGCATCTGACTGAGACAGATGCACATATTTACGGGCAACCATTGCGCTGAGGTCAGGAATCCCTATGGAAGACTTAGAGGAAGGTCTGAAGGAGTTGAAGGGGATGGAAACCCCACAGGAAGATCAACAATATCAACTAATCTGGACCACCCAGAGGTCCCAGAGATTAGCCAACAACCAAAGAGAATACATGGGCTCTTCCATGGCCCCTGGCACACATAGCAGAGGACTGCCTTGTGTGGTCTCCGTGGGAGAGGATGTCCTAATCCTTATGGAATTGATGCCCCAGGGAAGGGGGGTGTGGGAGGTAGGAGAGTTAGGGTCTAGAGTGGGAGGTAGGGCTTAGAGAACGGTGGTGGGAGTGCAGGTAAGGTAGAGGCACCCTCTCAGAGGCAAAGACAAGGGTGAGGGCGTGAAAAACTCTTGAAGAGGGGATCTGTAAGGGGAACAACATTCGGAACGTAAAAATATCAATTAAAATAATAGAACCAAAGGTCAACTAATTACAAAATAAGTAAGGAGAGAATGATGAATAGGATACAGGAAAAGTTCTGAAAGATGGGTCACTGATTCACCTTACCATGGTTTAAATAATTATTCTTTTGTAAAAGAAAACTGTTGCCAAGGTTTTTTTATGCCCACCATTTTCCCAAAGTAGCGAATATGTTTGATAAGCCAAAGGCTGTCTTCGTCTACCTCTTTATTCATTCACTCATTTGTTCATTCTTGTGACCATTACTTATGCATATCATGATTAACTATAAGGCCATCTTGGATTTTCACCACCCTCACGGATGTAATATCAGAGCGTGTAAACAAGGTAGCTTTGCCATTTAGACCTCTTTCGATGCAACAGTGATATGTATGATGACAAAATTTTCTTCTTACAGGCTTGGTTTCACAATTTACTCTATTTGGGGAATTGCTTGTCTAGATGATAGAATCTAAAGTTTGACAGAGACAAATGTTTCCTCAAATTTCATTCACTCAACGCACTGTGAGTGCAGCCTGTATGATCTATGTGGCATCCACTGAGTTACTCCATGCAATTCAATTACAAACTAAACTAAGTTGCTGTGCCAGCCAGAGGCCACTGTAATATTTTCTGGTGCTAAATATGCTTCTTTTTAAAAAAGGACAAATAATCCATTCTAATTAGATATATGTTTCTTTTTTTAAAGGGACAAATAATTCATTCTAATTAGATACAAGTGTTATTCAAAATTATTTTAGTGCCAAGCCATATTTTTTTTCTGTCACAGGGATTTGGAATTTTGAGAAGTGTCTTTCATGGCTCACATTAGAAGATTCTTTTTAAATGATAATTTATGATTAAGCCATTTATTAAGGGGCATTTTTCTTTTGCTCTTAAGTTCAAGTAGAGAATGAGAGTATATTTGTGTCTTTTTGTTTTGAGTTGAGTAATGGAATGGAGTAGTTGAGGAACACTGAATAAAATATCATCTGTCTGAGTGAACCAAAAGCTGAAAGACTTGGTTATCCCTGGGGGATGACATCACCCCAATTCCCAACCACTTTCAATTAGGAGCGTACAGCTCATGCTACAGGAGGTTTGCACGATTCTGTGGAAACCTTATTTTGGCAACATCTGGTCTGTTGCTGAGAACTTTTTTCGAGGTAACTGAATGAATCCGGAGGTGGAAAGAGAACTCAAGTCCAGGTTGGATTTTTACAAATCTCTTTACAGAAAGGAATGGTGAAATGTTTCTTCCTAGAAAAGTATGGGACTGCTTGGTGGACCTTGGAATTGAGCCTGGCAGAAAAATTATGAAGTGTAGGAAAATCAACTAAAAACAAGTTGCACGTATAATCTACATATTATTCATCATATTAGTCAATCTTTTCATTATTAAAATTTTTCTGTTGTCATCAACTGCCCAATACTTTTAGTTTCCCCCCTGTTCTATTTCATAAGTACTTGTACCTTATATTTTCTCTGTAGGGGCAGCAGTTAAAAATTTAAAGTACTTTATGGAATTTACATTAGCACATTTCAAGGTTCTCACATTTATAAAGTCAAATGGCCTCATTATGGTAATATTCATAATCTTAAACCTCTTCAAAGTTTAGTAATAGGAATGAAGTTCCTCCAAAATGACCATCACAGGTAAGTAACTTTTATTTTAAGAAGAAACTGATTCAGGGATTCTTTACTAATTTCATACAACTGAACATCACTAGTATGGGTGTAGAAAGATTGTGCTTGCCTGTGATTCCTGGACCTAAGCTTTTTCTAGAGACGACTCAGACCTCATACTCATGCATTCATCTACATTCCCCACACCCACTGCACATGATGCCTACTTTGATTCCGACCTAATGAATCTGCAGAACACCAAGCAGAATTTATTGTAGCACCCTGTGGGCACAGCATGCATGATCAAAGGACCCCATCTTCCCCAAAGCAGATGGCTCATTGATCCATTTGTATTGAGTGCTAGAACCAGAGATTCTTTTTAGGGATGAGAGTCAATGCAGCCCCCAAGCCAAGATACCAGTGCAGAGAATTCCAGGATATGGACTGGAGCAAATACTCATGCATGGAGAGATACAGACAAAAGTGTACATAGTGTACAGTGTAC